>NC_091347.1:870825-1010160 GCF_038502225.1 Cherax quadricarinatus | reverse complement strand
CCCCTTCTATCTTTCTCCTATCTCATTTTCTCTCTTCTCTCTGTGTTGTGCCTATAATCCACAAAAGCTGCGAGAGAGGGAGAGGGGATTGGGTGGCAGGCCGGGTTGGAGGGCTGGGGACGGTGGCATGAGCGAGTGGCACTGGCGGATGTGCTCCCCATGGGCCCAGGCTCTCCTACTCATCCTCCCACAATCACTACTGCTGGCACCACTTCCGCCACCCCCTCACTCGTCATCTCCTGATGGTGGTGGTGGTGTGTTTGACCTGCCCCACACAGGTGCTGGCAGGCTGCCCTTATCACTGCCATGCTTCCTCCACACCAGATAACGCAATCACTGCTACCAAGTACAATTCAGTGATAATCATCCTCTATTCTTTCGTTCAGAATATTTCTAGCAACATTATTGATACCGACACCAGCGCCACTAAGCTCAGTACTAAGTCATATCCTTTACTATCACACACCATATTTCTATTATTCGTACCAATGCCAGTGCCACTTTAATAGTCCCATTGTCACTATCGTACACAATATTTTCTTGTACCTTTATTAACAGTTACCATCAATATTACCACTTGCCACTTACTAATTACCATAGAAAACATTTTAAGTTATTTCACCTTAACTAACTTTCCTATGTGTTTCTCAATAGTTCTTAATCCTGTAACATTTCCTTTCCAATCTGTAAGACCCATGGGGAAGATAATTCCCCCAACCTCAAACACAGAATGTCCCTGGCGAATAAGACGAAAGTACCACATCCTGGTCGTTCATAACGACGTTCTCCTAATATTTGATGAGAAAGCTTTAAAAATGTTTATTCCCTTTATTCATAATTTTTAATTATAGTTGTTAATGGGCTTCCAGTCGTTAGAGGAATTTATCCCTCTGTTCCACTCATCTTACATGTGGAATTATTTTTGTGCAGATTTTAAACCAGTCCAGGTCCGTCTTGTTCTTCAAAGTATTAATTATGATACCGTATATCTGTGTGTCTTAGATTTCATTGGGGTAAAATTTGAGGACGTTTAGGGACTCTCGGTTGTTTAGAAACTTGGACCAGAGAAAGAAAGTAATAATTTTTCTAAAGAACATTTTTGTAGTAATGCAATTTGGCCAACTTTAAAAGTTATTGTTATTGGATAGAAATACTAATATACCTTTGGTGGGTTTCGAGACTTTTCATACTCCTGTAGCCCGGCCCCGAGTCAGGCTTGTGTGGTGCTTGCTTGGTCAGCTAGGCTGTTGCTGTTGCTCTGTTTAGTGAACCACTATCAGTCTGAGGATCGACGACCCAAATGATTTCTTCATGAATGAGCCTCAAAACTCCATAAATGTATGCCAGATTTTCGACATTACCCTAATCCGATAGATTTCGAAAAAGCCATTGACAACATGCCCATGCACTCAGCCCCGGGCCCAGACTCGTGGAACTCTGTTTTCATTAAGAACTGCAAGAAACCCCTCTCGCGTGCCCTAAGTACACTATGGAGGAGGAGCTTGGACATGGGTGAAATACTACAGTCACTTAAAACAACGAATATAGCCCCACTCCATAAAGGTGGCAGCAAAGCATTGGCTAAGAACTATAGACCAATAGCTCTGACGTCCCACATCATAAAAATCTTTGAAAGAGTGCTAAGAAGCAGGATTGCAAATCACCTGGATTCCCAAAATCTGCACAATCCAGGGCAACATGGATTCAGGGCAGGTCGCTCCTGCCTCTCACAACTACTGGATCACTATGATATGGCCTTGGATGCACTGGAAGAAAATCAGAATGCAGATGTAAAATACACAGACTTTGCAAAAGCATTTGACAAATGCGATCATGGCGTAATAGCCCATAAAATACGTGCTAAAGGAATAACTGGTAAAGTGGGGAGATGGATCTTCAACTTCCTAACAAATCGAACACAAAGAGTAGTGGTCAACAGAGTTAAATTGGAGCCTGCCATAGTGAAGAGCTCTGTTCCACAAGGCACAGTACTCGCCCCCATCTTATTCCTCATCCTCATATCAGACATAGAGATATACATCACAGCACCGTATCATCCTTTGCGGATGATACTAGGATCTGCATGAGGCTGTCATCTGCTGAGGACGCGATTAACCTCCAAGAAGATATAAACAAAGTTTTCCAGTGGGCAACGGTAAACAATATGATGTTCAATGAGGACAAATTCCAACTACTCCGTTATGGAAAACTGGGGGAGATAATAACTAGAACAGAGTATACTACAGACTCTGGCCAAACAATAGAGCGGAAAAATAATGTAAGGGACCTGGGAGTAGTAATGTCTGAGGATCTCACTTTCAAGGATCACAACAGTGCCACGATCACGAGTGCAAAGAAAATGATAGGATGGATAATGAGAACGTTCAAAACGAGAGATGCCAAGCCCATGATGATCCTTTTCAAATCACTTGTTCTCTCTAGGCTGGAATACTGCTGTACATTAACATCTCCATTCAAAGCAGGTGAAATCGCAGATCTAGAGAGTGTACAGAGATCCTTTCTGCACATGCAAGTTCTGTCAAGCACCTTAACTACTGGGAATGCTTGGAAGCACTTGACTTGTGCTCGTTGGAACGCAGGAGGGAGAGATATATCATAATCTACACTTGGAAAATCCTGGAAGGAATGGTCCCAAATCTGCACACAGAAGTCACTCCCTACGAAAGTAAAAGACTGGGCAGGCGATGCAAAATGCCCCCAATTAAAAGTAGGGGCGCCATTGGTACACTAAGGGAAAACACCATAAGTGTCCGGGGCCCAAGACTGTTCAACAGCCTCCCATCAAGCATTAGGGGAATTGTCAATAAACCCCTGGCTGCCTTCAAGAGAGAGAGCTGGACAGATACCTAAAGTCAGTGCTGGATCAGCCGGGCTGTGGCTCGTACGTTGGACTGCGCGCGGCCAGCAGTAACAGCCTAGTTGATCAGGCCCTGATCCATCGGGAGGCCTGGTCATGGACCGGGCCGCGGGGGCGTTGATCCCCGGAATAACCTCCAGGTAGCCGCCGGCCCAAATATACACCACACCCTGGTTGATCCGGCACTTGACGGAGGTGATTGTCAATTTTATATTGAAGACTTCTACATGTGTTCCGGCAGTTTCTGATATCGTCTAGTAAACTGTTAAATAGTCTGGGACCATGGATGTTGATACAATGCTCCCTTATTGTGCCCACTGCGCCCTGATTACCCTAAGTTTATCTTACATATTTCCCCCATATCTCTCACGCCAGTTATTATGGCAGCGTGCAGATTAGAACTATATATTATCATCCCTTCCTCCCTCTCTCTCCTCCAGCGAAAATACAATTAGAACATGAGGTGTTCCCAGTAATTTAAATGCTGCAATGACTGTGCGAACCATAATTGATCTCTGTATCCGTGTCAGCTCTGATTTGTCTCTTGCCCAGAACGGAGTCAACATTTAACAGTTCTGTAAGCGAGAGAGCACAAACGATTTGAATAGCATCACCATTGCCACTATTTACCATGTTTTAAATGTTCTCATTATCCAATTATCTACCCCGTCATTTTTCTGGCTTTTGCGCCATTTACCTTATTGTTTTCTTGAAAAGAAAGGTAAGCTAACATTCTTATACCGTTTCCTTCACTTGTTCCTTTCGTTATATTTGATGATGGTATTGCGTTTTGTATAATCAACCCAAGGCTAGTTGTATTTTATAACACAGCAGGGAGTTGAGTTGTAGCTTTTCAGCCCCGCCTTTTTTTTTTAGCTTTCTCTGAATTGGTGTATTTTAACTTTTTGGTTTTGTCATATTTAGTCTTAATTCTCTCTATATAGTCTCCATTACCTACATCTCTGGTTATACTTTCTCTTTACATTGAAGAAATTATTTTTGTTTAGTCTGGCACATTTAGCTATTTAGTTGCCCCTTGGCCGCCCTGGTTGTGGTTTCCCATGTCAAACAGTTTGTCACTGTCTTCGTTACCGACACTTCTGAGGATCTTATTTGTTATGAGGTTTACTCTCAACTCGTTATTTTTGTGTGTGTCTTTCAGCCTGAGACCAATCTGGGAGTATATATCGAAACTTTCTCGAGCTTCTTTGTGTTTGACTGATGTTGGTACCTCAAGATTTTGTTCTTACTGCTAATTGCTATCTTGTTATCATGGTTTCGTCTCACGCACGAAACAGGCATGGTGTGATGTCTGCTATATTTTTAGTACTCCTGGGGTGTCCTTTCTAGTTGATGCATATTATCTTGCCGTCTCTCAGTAGTTTGCATCTCAATTATTTTTCATTTTTATCAGTTTAACTCGAACAACTAATTCGTACACTGTAAAAATTTTCTTTGAGCGTTTGTACTCGCGTGTTTGAAGAAAAAAATTGTCATTGCCTGTGCGGCTCATGTATGTTTAGGTGTCAATCTCGCAGACTCCTGTTATTCCTACTTTAAAACCTGTTCTTATTCACCCTGTCATATGCTCTTAGTATCTTCTACGTTGTAAACATATCTCTTCTGGTTCTTCTCGTCTCGTAAATTTATTAGAACCATTTCCTTTAGTCTTTCCTGGTAGATAAATCCTCTTTTCTCTGGGATCGTGACTTTCCTATTACATATCCTGAGATCGATTTCAGATGTTTTTTTGACTCTCACAGGTTGGCTTGATCAACCACCCTCTTATTGACTTCTGCCCGCAGTCAGCTAGAGAGTACATTCAGAGTGCATTAAGGCTTTTCGTATAGTTGAGATGCTTTACTGATTCTGTGCGTTGGTGAATCATCTAAGTTTACTTGCCAGGTCTTCTTTCCTGCTGTGAAGGGAACTACACCGCAAGCCCAGAACACTGTTCTAGGCCAGAGAGTGTAAGTGCTTTTAAATGGTATTATCAACGGTTTAGCCTTTCTTATTCTCTTCAGTTGTTTGTTAATTGTTCTGAAGACATCGCACCCGGTCTCAGGCCAAGCTTTCTAAATTGCTAATAAAATACTATAATGCATTATAGAAAAAAAAGAGAAACACAGGAAAGTAAAGATAAGTATATTCGGAATGTTAGTAGAAGTTTATAAAATTATTTGTCGTTTTTCCCGCGATGAGACTAAGAAAAGTGCAGCATTCCGTTTCAGATTAGTATAACAAGACGGTAATACCTTACTAGATAGTTGTTGTGGACCACCTTACACCTTGACCAACCTATTGTATTACCTTGGTCAATCTTCTGCCTAGAAAGTTAGATTAGTTACAAACCTCTTAAGTTTTTCAAGGTTCTCACCATGCATGGTCAGGTGTGAGCTTCGTGCTAACGCTGCATATTTTATGGTCAACCTGACTTGTGTATAGTCTTAGTTTTTTATTGAGGTCTCCTAAAGTATTTCTTAGATTCACTAGTTTTTTATGTACCTTCTCGGATATGCAGTTGATGTGAATCTATCGCAGTATGTTTGGTGTGATTTTTTCGCTCCCAGATCTTATCCTTTTTCGTTAAATGTAATCTCGTTTCCAGTCTGAACTCGGTCTCCGGTGTTTTCTATCTCTGACTTGTACAATCTTGTACTTGTTCGGGAGACATATAGAGGAATAGAATCAATCCGTAAAGTTCTTAAAAAGGTCAGAGAACTCTTGTCAGTGTCCTTGGTCCAAAAGACTTCAACTTCCTACCAGCAGATTTTAAGAAATATTTCCAGAACAAAGGTAGAAGTTTCACGAGAAAATTAGACTACTACTTAGTGCCAAATCAGCAGGGTTGTGATGCTTGATGAGGCAATCATAAGGAAAGTCTAACCTCAGGGGTCGGCTGTAAGGGTAGAAGAATTCTCGAACCCGATCATAGATATTCTCAAGTTGGATTCTGTTAATGTGTTCTAATACTGAAATTCTGTCCATGTGTGTCTGTAATTTCTCTTATTCTCCCTCTTATTATTCTTTTCAATTCTTATTGTTCTCTCCCATTCTTATTGTTCTTTCATATGTGTATACTTTTCATTACTTCACGTCATCGGCATATATAGATAAACATGATCCACTGCTCCCTGACAATCATTAACGTGTATCAGCAGTAGCAGTGATTCTTAGGAAAGCCACAAGTAATACTTGCCCAGCCTCATACCTCCGATCTCAACACTTCTGCCTCCAGTTCCTCAAGTATTTCATGATGTTTTTCCTGTAGAGAACAAGGGAAAATTGTAGAAGATGCATGGTTTTCCAGTAGGCATTGGAGAACATGACATTCAGTATGGAAAGAATGAAGAACTCAAAAGGAACACTGTATGCTAAACCCAAGAAACTCGTCGAATAGACCGAAAAGAACACTTGAAAGACCTGGGAATAATTATGTCGGCTTACTTCTCTTTCAACAAACACAATAAGGAAAATATTACGACAGCCAGAAAAATGAAGGGGTGGGTAATATTAACTTTCAAAACAAGGGAAATAATGCCAGTGGTGACAATCAAATCGTTTGTGCTGTCTCGTTTAGAGTATTGTTCAGTGTTGACAGCTCTGTTCAGGGAAGAGAACAGACACGATCATTTACAGCCCACAAAGACCCAATGAAGTGTTTATTATTATTGTATTTTTCAGCTACCAAGGATGGCGTTCATATTGCTAATGGAGTGTCAAATATTTGGGCTATAATATTCTGTCTTTATGGTGGTATGCTCACTCGAAGGATTAGCCACAGCTATGCTGTTCTCCAATGTTATCGATATATCGGTGTTAGATGCTTTCCTGTAGCTCAAAAAAGTCTTTCTTTTCCTCTTTCTGTTATAGAACGTCAGTAGATTCGTGTGGTAGGATGTAGGTGTTGTAGATTTAGGCTACGCATTAGCACAGTACCTTTGTTCACCAAGAATCCCATGAGGATATTTCCTTTAGCTTCATACGTGTTGTTTACATTTTTCCCACTTAATTCATCATTTTACAGTAATGCGTGAATGTTGTCCAGTATATGTTGATGTAAACTTTTACCTACTTTATAGTATCTACTCCGCAATCCACAGTGAAGAAGACTTCCTTGTGTCTTTTGTTTAGTTCGTTGCGCACCTCTCCGTCATCTTCCGTGAATGATCATTTTCCTTCAGTCATATTACTACCTACCTGAAGTCTACCTGGAGGGTGTTCCGGGGTTCAATGCCCCCTCGGCTCAGTCCTTGACGAAACCTCCCGGTGGATCAGGGCCTGATCAACCAGGCTCTTACTGCTGGCCGCTCGTAGTCCAACGTACGAACCACAGCCCACTTGATCGGGTACTGACTTTGGGTATCTGTTCAGCTCACTCTTGAAGGCAGCCAGCCAGGGGTCTATTGGTAATTTCCCTTATGCATGGTGGGAAGCTGTTGAGCAGTGTTGGACCCCGGACACTTATTGTCTTTTCTCTTAGTGTACTAATGGCGCCCCTACTTTTCATTAAGGGTATATTGCATCATCTGCCCAGTCTTTTGCTTTAGTAGGGAGTGATTTCTGTGTGCAGATTTGGAACCAGTCTCTCTAGGATTTTCTAGGTGTAGATTATGATCCATCTTTCTCGCCTTCCCTCCAGTGAGTACAGGTCAAGTGACTCCAAGCGTTTCCAGTAATTTAAATGTTTGACGGAACTTATATGTGCAATATAAGTTCTCTGTACATTCTCTAGAACTGCGATTTCACCTGCCTTGAATGAAGCTGTTAGTGTACAGCAATATTACAGCGTAGAGAGAACAAGTGATATAAACAAGGATCATCACTAGCTTGGCATCCTTTGTTTTGAAGTCTCATTATGTATCGTATCATTTTGCTCACAGATGTGATAGTTACACAGGTGTGATCCTTGAAGGTAAGATCCTCTGACATTAACACAACCAAGCCCTTCACACTACTTTTCCTCTTTGTTGTGTGATTAGAGTTTGTAGTATACTCAGTTCTAGCTATTATTTTCTCCAGTTTTCCATAATGGAGTAGTTGAAGTTTGTCCTCATTGAATATCATATTGTTTTCCGTTCCCCATTGGAAAACTTGGTTTATATCTGCTTAGAGAATTGCCATGTCCTCAATGGATGACTGTCTTATCCTTTGCAGTATCATCTGCAAAGGATAACACGGTGCTATGGTTTACATCTCCGTCTATGATGTGAGGATGACCAGGATGGGGCGAGTACTTGGTCCTTAATGTTCGTATTCATTCTAATGTGAAACAGTTTTGATTTGGTTTTGGGATTAACTGCTGTGTTCGAATTCCTACCTAATATTCCTTTTTTACCTGTGCAGAATTTTTCTTAGTGGTGTTTTCCCTGATTACCTGCCTTTTTTTTTTTTTACACCCTTTCGTTCCTTTCTCCAGTCTTCCAAGAACTCTTAATTTAATCATGGGCTCTGTAGTTCTTATTTATCCTCCTGACCTGTATGGATAATTTTGTGGCTTATCCACACACTTGCTATGTCCTTTTTTTATGAACTGTCTCGCCTTCCATTTATCTTTACCATTGTACCCCAATGAGGAAATATTTCCTCTCTGGTTTTCTTTTCCCTCACCCTTCTCCTCGCCTCACTTCTAACAGGTGTTCAAAACTTAGAATTGTATGATTTCTGGTTCCTACTGATATCCCATAATCGATTTTGCTTGCGTCTGATAGATTCAGGGTAAACCTGGTTCACCCGTGCTGTTACTTCATTCTCGTAGGTACATTCATATGACGTACCGGGTCGAGAACTTTTTCTTGGCTGTCTCCAGTTTTCTCCTCTACGTTTCCCGGATCCCTTTAAAAAGGTGGGTATCAGTTCTACCATTCTGTCTACTTGTGGCTGAAATCTTCAAGCAGAGGCCTTGTTATAATTTGGCCGTTCTTACTATGCGTCGCTGCTTTTAATGTAGGACATGTATTGTGGCTCTAGTGGTGTCATTGTACTCATGTCTTGATCTTCTGTTGTTCAGAGGATGGGGGGTGTATAATTCTAAAACCAGTGTATGTACGCTACATGCTTACTCTCGTAGAACCAAAGGGACATTTGAAGACTTGGGCATAGTAATGTGAGATGACTTGTCATTTAGAAAACACAATAAGACACATCGGCAAATGGCGAAAAAAATGACAGGGTGAATAAGGAGAAGTTTGAAGAAAGAAATATTGCCAATGGTAGTATATTCAAATTACTGACGCTTTCGTGTTTAAAATATTGTTTGATGTTTGCAGCTCTGTACAAATATGAACGATATCAGGGCTGGAAAATAGATATATATTGTATACTGCCCACAGAGAGTCAATATATCATTCAAATTACTGGGAGCGGCTCATAATACTTGGAATGTAATCTTTGGAGCGAAGAAGCTAGAGATGCACATGGAAGATTCTTAAGGGCCTGGTCCGAAATATGCAGGCTACCATAACTTACTGGAGCGAGAGATATGGGACGAAGTGTAAAATATACCTATTAGGGTCACCATAGTTACAATGAGAGAACATTGTGTCAACATTCGCGGCCCAAGACTTCAGCTCGTTACTAACAGATATCAGAAATGTTCCCGGAGTAAAGATAGAGATCTTCAATGAAAAACGGAAAGCCCTACATACGCCAAGTACCAGATCATATATACAGTAATGACTTTGTGGCTTAGTGGGCCGCTAAGAGCAATAACATAGTTAAGCAGGGTAATCTGGCCTCAGACCGGGATGCGAGGATACCCGAAACCGGTCACTGGTATATGATAGTGAAGGTGAGTCGCAGGTAGTGGTAGCATTATGTAGTACTTTCGTGGTGTTAGTGGGCAGTAAGGTGCGGTGAGATGGTGGTGGTGGTGGTAGCGTTAGTGTTAGAAGCAGGTAGTTATTGTGGTGGTGGATGTCACAGTGGGGGCCAGGTGGACAGTACATTGTGAGGCAGCTGTGTATCCTCCCACCTCACGCCTCTCTCCTAGTACAGTATTTTTGTTTTGCCTGTCTTAACTTGGATGAACGATACATTTAGTACTCTTCTCTGGTGATGTATCAAAAATAGTTTTGAATTTTTCGTGAAAGATTAAAATTAGTACTGCCTCTCATGAAGCACAAGTGAGTTTTTTTGTAGCTCGTAGATGGAGGTTGAAAATCCAGACGAATAATAGAAAAATTAGGAAATACTTGTTCACTGTAAATTTATTAAAGTGGAAGGGGATGGATGAGATGTTGGTAAGAGCAAATTATGCACACTTTCCAAAGTAGACATAATAGAATTAGGAGTAATAATACCACTCGATTGTATATTAGGATGGGAGCAGGAGATAGATCATCGCCCTCGAAGACAACGGGGTGACTACAACCCCCTTCCCCCTCAAAACACTTATGAGCTGATTATATAATAGTAAGGATGTGGGAGGGAATGCAGTGGTTGGGGTTGGGTCAGGCGGGTGTTGGTGGTGGGAGGCTGGGGACCCTCCGTAGTGGAGTAAGTGGGTGGTAGTGCTGGCCGTGGCAACGTGTTGTGTTGTCAGTTCAATGGTCGCCACCTCATGCTGCCCATTCATGCACACCCACCTACACTCGCTCCTCCGCCCTCATCTATACTGCTTATGTTATTCTTCAGGCAAAAATTTTCTTGGCAAGTCATAGTCATATGACCAGCTCAGTGGAACTTTTGTTCATGGTATCCATGATTTTCGTTGTCTTACCTGCCTATACTGGTTTAAAAATAAAAAGCTTCAAACTTCCCTACCTGTCACTTCTTAGCCTATTCATTCACCCATATTGCTTTTAAAAATAATAAGTTTTCGTCAGCAGGAACGTATTTTCGTAGACTTAAGTTTACGTTCGTTAGGTTTGACAATGAATGTGTTGCCAACAGAAATAATTATTTATTTTACGTAGCCTGTGTAATCAGGGGCTAGTAGCTATATTGTTCTTACCATAGTTGGCTTTACAGGCGATACCTAAAGATTGTATTGTAATGGAATAAGTATAATTTCAGCATTTTTTCAGTAGATAATAAGACTTGGGTAAGTGTTGTGGTCTGGAGAGCCGCTTCATCTTCATCTCCACAATAAACTACCCGCTTCGTAGCTTTTCCCTCCGAAGCGGGTAGTTTATTGTGCACCACATATACATCTTGTGGACGGTAGCGCAAGAGCATATGGATACACAAGTTCCAAGTTAGAATAGCTGAAGGTCATAGTTTCTCTCAATGTTGGATGCAATTTACCATAGAGTTAGGAATATTAATGTGTGTTTATTTCCCAGTGTATATATATGGGTCTGTATGTGTGTAGTTACTAGTTGTATATGTTTGTGGTTGATTATCTTATGACATCCATCTTTCTCTTCTTTGAAGCTGATGAACCCTTGTTGATGTGCTTGATGGTATCCTCGTTGCCCTCCTGAAGTTTCCCAGCTAATACTGATACATTTCAACACCTTGTATAATTCCCATCCTGCGTGATGGAATATAACAGGGAAGCATAGTTTGCTTTTGTTCCCACTGTGCAATTATCACATAGGATAGTGTAGCAGGATAATGCTGATGTATCCAGTTTTGTTAAAAATAATCACAGTGTACGATCTCCCACTTAGTCTTTAATCAGCGGCTATCAGAAACTGCTGGGACCAGTGTAGAAATCTCCCAGAGAAAATTGAACAAGTATCTTCATTAGGCGCCAGATCAACCAGGCTGTGATGGATATGTGGGTCAGCGGACCACCAGCAGCAACACACTGGTTGACCAGCCAAGCAACATACGAGCTTGTCCCAAGGCCGGGCTCCGGGAGTAGAAAAACTCGGAAACTCGTCGGAAACTCCATCCCTTCCCCTTCTCCCCGTCCATTCTCTTCCCTCTCTCCCCCGTCCACTCCCTTCCCCCTCTACCCGTCCACTTCCTTCCCTCTCCCCCGTCCGCTCCTTTTCCTCTCTTCCCCGTCCAATCCCCTCTGCCTGGAGGGTATTTCGGGGATCAACGCTCCCCGGTCCGGCCCGGACCATAATCAGGCCTCCCGGTGGATCAGGGCCTGATCAACCAGGCTGTTACTGCAGGCCGCACGTAGTCCAACGTACGAACCACAGCCCGGCTGATCCGGCACTGACTTTTATAAGTTTCTGTCCAGCTCACTCTTGAAGGCAACCAACCAGGGGTATATTGGTAATTCCCCTTATGTCTGGGTCCCGCACACTTATTGTGTTTTCTCTAAGTGTACTAATGGCGCCCCTATTTTTCAATGGGGAGGGTGGGGGTTATGTTGCTCCGTCTGCCCAGTCTTTTGCTTTCATAGGGAGTGATTTCTGTGTGCAGATTAGGGACCAGTCCCTCTAGGATATTCCAGGTATAGATTATGATGTATCTCTCTCGCCTGCGCTCCAGTGAGTAAAAGTCAAGTGCTTCCAAGCGTTCCCAGTAGTTAAGGTGTTTGCCTAACTTGTGTAGTAAAGGTTCTTTGTACATTCCCTAGATCTGCGATTTCACCTGCCTTGAATGGAGATGTTAATGTACAGCAGTATTCCAGCCTAGAGAAAAACGATTAAAAAAAGATTATGGTCTTGGCATCTCTTGTTTTGAATGTTCTCATTATCCATCCTATCATTTTCCTTGCAGATGTGTTAGTTACACAGTTGTGATCCTTGAAGGTGAGATCCTCTGACATTGCCACTCCCAGGTCCTTCATATTACTTTTTTACTCTATTGTCCACTCCCTTCCCTTTCTCCCCGTCCACTCCCTTCCCTCTCTGCCCGTCCATTCCCTTCCCTCTCTCCCCGTCCACTCCCTTCCCTCTCCCCGTCCACTCTCTTCCCTCTCTGCCCGCCCACTCCTTTCCCTCTCTCCCCGTCCACTCCCCTCTCTCCCGGTCCACTCCCTTCCCTCTCCCTGTCCACTCCCCTCTCTCCCCGTCCACTCCCTTGTCACTTCTCAGCCCTCTCTCGTCATCTCTTTTTCCCTCTTCCCGTCTTCTCTCTCCCCTCTCCCGTCATCTCCCCCCTGTCCCCGTCATTTCTCTCTCTCTCTCCCTGTGTGCGCTCGCTCGCTCTCTTGTCACTTCATCTCTCATGGTTAACAGCGTAAAATGCCCCCACTTAATAAAAGCTGGGAGGCAGTAAGTACACTAAGGTGTCTTCACTATTTTAGTTTGATAACTAGCCTTATTAAGCGTGCCATAGTGGTGGTGTTACCAGTAGTGCTGGTGTTATTAAGCGTGCCATAGTGATGATGTTACCGGTAGTGCTGGTGTTATTAAGCGTGCCATAGTGATGGTGTTACCGGTAGTGCTGGTGTTATTAAGCGTGCCATAGTGATGATGTTACCAGTAGTGCTGGTGTTATTAAGCGTGCCATAGTGATGGTGTTACCGGTAGTGCTGGTGTTATTAAGCGTGCCATAGTGATGGTGTTACCGGTAGCGCAAGGAGTAAGAGGCAGCTGGGAAGAGTGACGATTCAACACCCTACCTTCAAATATTACCTACGGACCAATAACTTCAGTATAGGAATCTTCACAAATTTCCCAATAAAATTACTGATCAGCTGAGTTATGTGGCCCACGTTGTAATACAAGCAGCGAGAACAAACACCCTGACTGACCAGGCGGCCTGGTCTGATACTGAAGTAAGTGGTGGTAATTTTAGAATCGTCAACATGTAGACTTGTAGAGTATATGGAATGCTATGACTTTACATCCGTTCGCCTCGTACTCGTTCCTAGATCAGTGCGTGTAAATTTTTTTATATATTCTGTAGTTAATTCTGTATAAATTGAAGGTCATACTGCCAGGAAAGTTTGCGTTAAATGTATCTGTATTTCATTCTGAATAAGAATAATAAAAGTGTAAAGACCACTTATCGCTGCAGCAATCTGAATAAATATAGTGTCATGCAGATTGAGGAAGGAGAGAGTAAACTGGAGGTAGAGTACAACTTAGGTCTTACAGGAGGAGAAAAGCTGCATATACCAGTGAAATAAAAAATATCTGTGGCTTAGCATTGCAACAGTCCTAGGTGCAGGTGCACATCAACAGAATATGCGAAATTAACAAACCTAAAAGCAAAGTTCTGGAGCCTACTTTAAGATACCTTCAATGTATTTAATCACCACGTTATGTCAGGTCTCTCGTAGACTACGCTGCTCTAGTGTGGACCTGTCATCTAATCAAGGATGTGTGGAAACTCGGAGGGACCCAATGATTTGCAACCAGACTAATCTCAAGAGCTGTGAATATACCTCAAGGAGAGACTTAGAGGAGATGAACCTGATGACTTTGTAGAGGAAAAATTTGGAGACATGATTACAATATACCTACACTACACAAATAACCCTGACATAGGAGAAAGAAACTTAAACGACGTTTCGACCCTACTTTAACCATTGGTCCAAGTCGGATCGAAACATCGCCATAAGCTTCTTTCAATGTGCGGGTTATTTGTGTATTGTTCCAGTCAGGGTATTGTGCCATTTTGTTCTTTACAATATACTTTTCAGAGTATGTGATGGGCAGACAGACATAAATAATTGATTGTTGAATTGGGAGAAAGTATAGACAAGACAACGCAGGTGGAAGGTAACAAGTGCAAGTCATAACCATATTATAAATACTTATTTACTCTTTCAGTTGTTAATAAATTTAATGGATTAGATAAGGAAATAGATGCGAACTTAATACATAGTTTGAGGAGCAGGTATAATCATCTGGCGGCCAACAATCGATTACAGCTGGACAGTCTTAGTTAAGTGGCAGGGCTAGGTAGGAGCTGTGAATCGACCCCTACTTTCTCTCCCCCTTCTCGCTTTTAACTTGAATAGCTCTATGATACTTGTGGGTTTAGCGCTTAGTTTTGATTATAATAATTTAAGCTGAACTAGGTGAGTGCATACAAGCCACCTGGTGGTCATAACTTACATCATCATCATCATTATGTGGAAGTTCTAAATCTGTAATGATCGTACAGTGTCTGGGAAATGAGGGTGATCAGGTTTCATTCAAAGAAGGGGAGGGTAGCTCCTTGGATCAAGAGCTTTTCAACGTCAGGACACTTATATGATATAGTTGTACCTTACGTATTCATGGTATTCCTGTGTAGCGTGAGTAGTGCTCCAGCAGTAACACTGCTACTTAAACCATCATTACCTGGGAGAGTCAGAGCCAGCATCAACACACCATGCATTACCACCACAGTCTTCCTTGCACAACAAGAGCATCAAGAAAAGTAAACAATCTTTACCACGGTAGTGCCAGCAGTTTATCCTCAGGTAATTGTAACCTGTGGCAAGATAGTGTGCCACCAACCTTCTTCCCAGTGCTTCAAACACTTTAACGCAGCCTTCTTTATCTCCTCCCCCCGCTCTCTCTCTCTCTCTTTCTCTCTCTCTCTCTCTCTCTCTCTCTCTCTCTCTCTCTCTCTCTCTCTCTCTCTCTCTCTCTCTCATCCTCCCTCCCTCCCTCTCCCCCTCTCCCCCCCTCTCTCTCTCCCCCCCCCCCCTCTCTCTCTCCCTCTCCCTCCCTCTCTCTCACACACACACACACACACACACACACACACACAGTCTAACTCGAAACTGCTGTATAGCCACATCAGGAGAAAGACAACAGTCAAAGACCATGTGATCAGGCTGAGGACAGAAGGTGGGGAACTCACAAGAAATGATCAGGAGGTATGTGAGGAGCTAAACAGGAGATTTAAGGAAGTATTTACAGTAGAGACAGGAAGGGCTCTGGGAAGACAGCACATAGGGGAGCATCAACAGGGAATATACCAACAAGTGTTGGATGACATACGAACAACGGAGGAGGAGGTGCAGAAGCTGCTAAGTAACCTTGATACCTCAAAGGCTATGGGACCGGACATCTCCCCGTGGGTCCTTAGAGAAGGAGCAGAGACGCTATGCGTGCCACTAACCACAATCTTCAATACATCCTTTGAAACTGGGCATATGGAAGACGGCAAATGTAGTCCCCATTTTTAAGAAAGACAAACGAGGCACTAAACTACAGACCAGTGTCTCTGACGTGTATAGTATGCAAAGTAATGGAGAAGATTGTCAGGAGGAGAGTGGTGGAGCACCTGGAACGGAACAAGATTATAAATGACAACCTGCATGGATTCATGGAAGGCAAATCCTTCACAAACCTGGAATTTTATGACAAGGTAACACAAGTAAGACACGAGAGAAGGGTGGGTGGATTGCATTTTCCTGGACTGCAGGAAGGCCTACGACACAGTTCCTCACAAGAGATTTGTGCAGAAGCTGGAGGATCAGGCGCGTATAACAGGGAGGGCACTGCAATGGATCAGAGAATACCTGACAGGGAGGCAACAACGAGTCATGGTACGTGAAGAGGTATCACGGTGGGGGGCCTGTGACGAGCGGGGTCCCACAGGGGTCAGTTCTGAGACCAATGCTATTTTTGATACATGTGAATGACATGATGGAAGGGATAGACTCTGAAGTGTCTCTGTTCGCAGATGTGAAGTTGATGAGAAGAATTAAATCAGATGAGGATCAGGCAGGACTACAAAGAGACCTAGACAGGCTGGACGCGTGGTCCAGAAACTGGCTTCTCGAATTCAATCCAGCCAAATGCAAAGTCATGAAGATTGGAGAAGGGCAAAGAAGACCGCAGACAGAGTATAGGCTAGGTGGACAAAGACTGCAAACCTCACTCATTGAGAAAGATCTTGGGGTGACCATAACACCGAGCACGTCTCCGGAGGCACACATCAACCAGGTAACTGCTGCAGCATATGAGAGCCTGGCAAACCTGAGAATAGCGTTCCGATACCTTAATAAGGAATCGTTCAAGACACTGTGCACTGTGTATGTCAGGCCCATACTGGAGTATGCAGCACCAGTTTGGAACCCACACCTGGTCAAGCACGTCAAGAAGTTAGAGAAAGTACAAGGGTTTGCAACAAGGCTAGTTCCAGAGCACAGGGAAATGTCCTACGATGAAAGATTGAGGGTAATCGGACTGACGACACTGGAGTAAAGGAGGGTCAGGGGAGGCAAGATAACGACATACAAGATACTGCGTGGAATAGATAAGGTGGACAGAAACAGGATGTTCAAGAGAGGGGACACAGAAACAAGGGGTCACAATTGGAAGCTGAAGACTCAGACGAGTCACAGGGATGTTAGGAAGTATTTCTTCAGTCATAGAGTCATCAGGAAGTGGAATAGCCTAGCAAGTGACGTAGTGGAGGCAGGAACCATACATAGCTTTAAGACGAGGTATGACAAACCTCAGGAAGCAGAGAGAGAGAGAGAGAGGACCTAGTAGCGATCAGTGAAGAGGCGGGGCCAGGAGCCGAGTCTCGACCCCTGCAACCACAATTAGGTGAGTACTCTCTCTCTCTCTCTCTCTCTCTCTCTCTCTCTCTCTCTCTCGCACATTCACCATTGAGAGAAGATGGAAGGAGCACACGAGTACATAGGAAAGACAAATATCCGAGAACTTTTAAAGTCCACATCAATGCTATCAACATTTATCTAGATTAAGGACCATCATGTATTATGTAGATGTTAGAATGATAATAAAAAGGCTTTCGCCATACCCTCTGGCTACTGCTGACATGAAAAGTGGTAAAATGTACGATACTAATTAGAAAAAGCATGGAATTTACATGATAGAAGTGGATTGTAGGTACGGACTGCAAACAATCCTTACTTTTTAGTATTATTCTTATCACAGCTACTCGTGTTTCTCCACTGTTACCCACGGAGCTGTGTGTACCAGTGCTTCTGTTTCTAAAAACCACTAGTTGTACTCTTGGATGCTGTGGTGCAGGTGCTTGTGTACAACTGTTATGACTACCACAACCACCACCGGTACCTCCACTTCTGCTGTTGACTTAGTTACCTGATCATCCCAATGTAGTTGCTGAACAAACATCAGGAATTCATTCGTTTCAGTTTTGCCCATTGTAGTATCTAATTTAGTCCTTTGCAAAGTGCTCATCCAACTGGTTCTAAATGACCGCAATGCCTTCTCACTATTAAGTCTCTATTTGTTTACCTAAAATTGATGTTAACCTGATAGGGGGGCCACATGTCTTGTCTGCCTGGTTTCTGTTAGTTTCCAGGCTTCCTGCTATTTGCTAGTTTCCAGTCTTTCTGCTATTTGCTAGTTTCCAGTCTCCCTGTTATTTGCTAGTTTCCAATCTCCATGTTATTTGCTAATTTCCAGTCTCCCTGTTATTTGCTAGTTTCCAATCTCCATGTTATTTGCTAATTTCCAGTCTCCCTGTTATTTGGTAGTCTCTGGTATCCCTGTTATTTGCTAGTTTCTGGTATCCCTGTTATTTGCTAGTTTCTGGTATCCCTGTTATTTGCTAGTTTTTGGTATCCCTGTTATTTGCTAGTTTTTGGTATCCCTGTTATTTGCTAGTTTTTGGTATCCCTGTTATTTGCTAGTTTCTGGTATCCCTGTTATTTGCTAGTTTCTGGTATCCCTGTTATTTGCTAGTTTCTGGTATCCCTGTTATTTGCTAGTTTCTGGTATCCCTGTTATTTGCTAGTTTCTGGTATGCCTGTTATTTGCTAGTTTCTGGTATCCCTGTTATTTGCTTGTTTCCAGTCTCCCGCTTTTATATTGCTAGTTCCGGTTTTCTAACATCATGCCAGCTTCTAACGATTCATAAAATATTACTGTTAGTACGTAAGCAATTTGGTATTTACATTCTATTGTAATTAAGTTATTTTTTCATTATCGCTAGCGAAATGTTCTAATAGAAAAAAATCTTTTAGGTTATCTTTGTGTAAAGTTCGTATTTCAGATTCTCATATTATTTTTAATTGATCTCTTGCCCTCTCTTGGTAGCGAAACCAGAATTATACCTGAAGTATGTTTTTGAGGGTGAACGCCCTGGTGACCCAGTCTCTGACCAGGCCTCTTGCTGGATCAAGGCTCAGTCAGACAGGCTATTACTGTTGATTACACGCAGTCCAACATAATGAATAATACAGCCCTGGCTAGTCAGGAACTGATATGAGGAACTTGAAGACAGGCAGAGGTTTGTTGGTAATTCCCCTTATGCACAAAAGGAGGACATTGACGAATCATAAGTTTGAAGTTAGTGCCTTATCAACAGGTGTGTGGTATTTACCATTTATTCCGTGTGGCTAGCACCAACAGTCTGATTGATTAGGTCATCCACAGGGAGGCCTGGCCTGGAACCGGGCCGCGGATGCGTTAATCCTCGGAACACACTCCAGATTGATCTCTTAACACTTAAATTTCTCATTTTATGTACTCTTCGCTCCCCTACTTTCTATCGGAGGAACTTCACACTGTCTGTCTAATCTCGTTTTCATAACGAGTCATTTTGGTGTGCAGGTTTGGAGTCATTCTCTCCAGGATTTACCAAGTGTAAATTATGATGTACATTTCTTGCTTACGTTCCAAAGAATTCAACTGAAGGGACTTTAGTTCCAAGTAGTCCAGATGTTTAAATGCATACGGGCAGTGTAAGTTCTCTTTACGTTTTCTAGCTCAGTAATCTCGCCTTCTTTGAAGGGGGCCTTTAGTATACAGTAGTATTCCAGCCTGGAGAGAAACAGTGACTTGAAGAGTACTGTCATTGGCTCAGCATCTCTTGTCTTGAAAGATATAGTTATCCAGCCTAGTCTGGTTTGTTCTGAAATCTGCTGACTTAAGGTGACTTTACTGCAGAAGTTAAATAATTCTGTTGCGTGAGACTGCGCCTCACAACTAGCTCCTGAAACACTGCAATTAGTCCTTGCTACATTTTTTCCCTTTTAAGATGCCTCAAATTGAAGTCACCAACAAACATGATATATGGGGCTGGGTTAGATAGGTTTTTTAGACCATGTTGGAGTCCAATAGCCGGTCGTAGAACTGCATGGAGGTTATATCTGATGGTTTATGTACAAGCACAACAATTTGGTTCTGATTTTAAATTTGACTACAACATTTATGGTGTTCAGTAACTCTATGCATATGAGCGACTAGCGTACATTCCGACCTCTCCTTTGTTGCCTGTTTTTCCGATTGCATCTGCTGTAAATAGGTTGTACCCAAGAATCAATATTTTGTAATTAAAAGTCTTAAGTGAGTCTGCGAAGAAGCTACAGACATTGTCTTTGACTTCGTGAGAAGACCGTTCGATAAACAATGTCTTTTTTTTTTTTGACTTGGTTTAAGATAAAGTACGTTTGCAAACACTACCGTACAAGGTCTTCCAGATTACCAGCCAATTAAAATGTCTTCTGTGCATTACGTTTTTGTGTATTATTTCAGTTGGTCGTTTTGTCATCCAATCTGACTTTGTTTTATCCTTTTCACATTTTTTTATCTCATGGTATATTAACCCTTAAGGTACGTATTTGAAATTTTTTATTAAACCTACTCTATATTTCTTGTACATTTGTTTTGTATAGTAGATTGATGCAGTTTACTGATATCTCGGCACATGTTATGAAAGTTCAATACTCTGCATTTGGCATCCATCATATTATGATGTTGGATTTCAAAGTTTGTGTTTATTTTGACTCGACTGATATGGTCACTGTTTCATATTTTTTTTTACCTCACGAGATTGGATAAAATCACAATCTGTGGTCAAAAGGAAATCCAGTACCACGACTAGCCGACGAGACAACTTGTGTTAGAAAACTTTCACTCATAATGTTAAATCTGGTAGCCTCTTGGTCCCCAGATAAGTTCTTCCAGTTTATATTAGCATTTTAAAGTCACCAGTTATTATTGATTCTTCATCATTACCCGTTGTTAGGTAAGACACATATGCAACAGTTAGACAACTTTATTCCGAAACGTTTCGCCTACACAGTAGGCTTCTTCAGTCGAATACAGAAAGTAGGCAGGAACAGTAGAGATGTGAAGACGATGTAATCAGTCCATCACCCTTAAAGTCGTAGAATTTGAGGTTGTCAGTCCCTCGGCCTGGAGAAGTTCAGTTCAGTTCCCTGACTATGGAACTGAACTTCTCCAGGCCGAGGGACTGACAACCTCAAATTCTACGACTTTAAGGGTGATGGACTGATTACATCGTCTTCACATCTCTACTGTTCCTGCCTACTTTCTGTATTCGACTGAAGAAGCCTACTGTGTAGGCGAAACGTTTCGGAATAAAGTTGTCTAACTGTTGCATATGTGTCTTACCTAACAACCTGTCGGTATTGTATACCATTTTGATGTTCATCATTACCCGTTGCTTTAATAGTATCTAGACAAAGCTATTTCTGCTGTCAGATGGCTGTGTGGCTGAAACCGAGGTTCACTTAGAGCAATAATATTTGCCAGCCTATATGACGCTTGTGATTTTTTTTTTTTACGGTATACTACAAACTTTTTTTTATATATTTTTTAATCCCACTGAACTGGTTTAAATTTTGCCTTCCCCTCCCTCCCCCTCCCCTCATCCTCCCCTCCTCTCATCCTCCTCCCCTCTCATCCTCTCATCCTCCCCCCTCCCCTCCCCTCATCCTCCCCCCTCCCCTCCCCTCATCCTCCCCTCCTCTCATCCTCCCCTCCCCTCCCCCTCCCCTCCCCTCCCCCTCCCCTCCCCCTCCCCTCCCCTCCCCTCACCCTCCCCTCCCCTCCCCTCCCTCTCCCCTCCCCTCATCCTCCCCCTCCCTTCTTCCACTCTAACCATCTTCGCCTCTTTTACAATGGTGTGCATATTAATTGGGGCAGTGATGAAATAAGACATTTTGAAAATTAATGTTTATTTGAAAAATACACGTCAATGATATGACAGATAATTCATTTGATAAAAGATATCGCTTCCCTTTGCTTTTATAATCATTACTACATGTTTTGGCATAGAATTGATCAATGTTGAACACATTTTGGCAAGTTCTTCGTACGACGTGGTGCCAGGTCCTAATAACAAAAGCAGTTTGCTTCTCCACAGTTGAACAGTCCTGTTCCACGTTCCTGCGATTGGTTATTGCCCATAAATTCTCAATTGGATTGAGGTCAGGAGAGTTTCGAGGCCAGTTTAGAACATTTAGCCCACTTTCTTCGGAGAATATTTTTCTGGAAGTGTGACATGGAGCAAATGAGAAGTAAATGAGTTGCCAGGATTGCCTTGTGTTTGTCACCGTTTATTGTTCCCTTAGCAGGGCCTTTAGCAGTAAAACTGGCACAAAACATCTTAGATGGATAGTGTTGTTATTTGTTTAATGTGTCCATTCCGAAGAGGTTTACCTTTGCTCCATCTTGCTACCACTGATCTGTATCCATGTACTTCAAAATGCGCCTTATCTGAAAATATGACTTTTCTCCATTCATTCCTTATGACTGAGTGCCCACTGCAGCTGGTTTTTTCATAGTAGCAATCAGTAATTGTTTCTGTACCGGCTTTCTGGCAGTTCTGCCAAATTCAAGGAGCCTTCGTCAAACAGTTGAAGAATCAACATTTACGCCAGTTGAAGTTAAATCTCTCTGTAGGACCTCGCTGGTTTTCTTGGGATCATTCACAGTATTTCTTATGACAAGCTTATGACGCAGCGTTCCACAGTCACCAGTGTTGTCAGTTCTCTTCAGAATCCAACCAACAGTTGACTTTGCTAGGTTCAAATTTTTGGCGATCTGTCTGATACTCAAATCAGCATGTTCTCTAGGAGTTGCAATACTTGCACGCTTCCTAGGTGTAAAATTCATCATGAATTGAAAGGGAAAATTTGGCGAAAGCACATTCACGGAGCACGCTTGCTGGAATAGCCTTACAGAACAACAGCTGTTGTAGCACTGACGAGAGTCGCAGGGTAACACCACAGCTGGATGGTTGCCAGAAGTCAGTAGCAAACTTCTGAAAAAAAAAATACATTAAGCCTGAGACCAAGACATATGAGATAATCACAAAATTTATTCCTGTTGCAATTAATTTGCACACTACTGGAGTCCTTTAAGATTTGTCGCACTCTTGCGCTGTCCTCGTAGCAAATGAAGTCTGTCTTGGACTTCTGTCACTATTGAAGTTGTCCCGTCCCACACTTGTATATAGTCCTGATCATCGTTTTTGTTCACACATCCCATGGCTTGCTGAGTGTGTACGTGTTTACATCATACCCTGGTAGTAATCCTGTAATTACTAGTCTCCTTCTCTTGTCTTTGAATTTCTTTACAAGAACTTTGTACCTGATAAGAATCTCCTCTGATCTCCTCTGCTTTATATCATTAGTTGAAACATGAGTCATGAAGACTGTATTCTCCGATGTATCCTTGTTGCCTCAGCAAAATTATCACATATATCCTTGATCCTCGCACCTGGGAAACATCATCAACTGTACATGTTATGGCAAAATTCGCTGTTATATTTCTTTGCAGTAGAGTCTCCGAGCAGGGCTACCTGAGGTTCTTTCTGGCAATTTGGCTGGATATCCCGAGGCTTTTCCTGGGTGTCAGGCTGGAACATTTCACCCTGTGAGTCGGCTAACACGTTAAATCAGCTATAGACTATGTGGATTTGTTTCTGTTTTTTTTACTGGTGTAAATCGGATGGGAGTTTAACAGAAAATTAATGCTCATTAACTATGAACCCTAATTTGTCACTTATTTTTTTAACTAATCATCTCCCTCACATACTGACAAGCTGTGACCTCACTAAAATCTGCCTCGAGCTTACCTACCCTACCACATACACCATCAGGTTTATGTTCAAGAATTGGGTTTATAACATGACAAAAAGACAATTTCCTTCTATACTAAGTCCACAAAAGTGAACAAATCCTTTATAAAGTGACCTGAGGAGCTAGAGAGAGAGAGAGAGGTGGGAGGGGAGGTATTATGAGTGCAGGGCATGCACAAAGATATATATTGCCTAACTCGTGGATTGCATGTATCGTGCGTATGAAGGGGAGGTTGTGGCGGAGGGGGAGGGGATGGAGAAGCAGGTGTAGAGGGGTGTACTTTGTGGCGTACTGATCAATAATGTGCATAGTGGCAGCAGAGGTAGCACTGGTGGTCCACCAACTAGCGGAGGACACCCTCCACACCTGGAGTGAGGCCATAACCCCACCTCTAACCCCACACCTGCTCCACTGTATAATGGTATAAGTTGGCACAGTGCTATGATGTTCATATTCAAGACTCTCTCCAACCCCCCTTTCTCTCTCTCTCTCTCTCTCTCTCTCTCTCTCTCTCTCTCTCTCTCTCTCTCTCTCTCTCTCTCTCTCTCTCTCTCTCTCTTTCTTTCATATACATACTAATTTGTACACTTACAGGAATTAATTTTGGGTTGTTGTGTGTGTTTCAGGTAAGTGTTTAAAGAGGAACCTTTCATCAGGATACGTAGCGAGTACTGTATTGACCCCCGCTGGGCAGTGCCTTACTTTAGTGTGTTTGAAGGGGTGTGCCTCGGACTCCCGTACTCTCCCTCTACCGAGAGAGAGAGAGAGAGAGAGAGAGAGAGAGAGAGAGAGAGAGAGAGAGAGAGAGAGAGAGAGAGAGAGAGACAGACAGACACAGACAGAGAGAGGGAGGGAGGGAGGACGGACTTGCATATTTTGGTATCGGTTGCCAAGGGTGATACGAAGCTATGGGCATATATATAAACACATCCCACAGCTCAATATCCCCAAAATAAGCATGAAAGTCGCTACTGTAGAAGAATGAAATTGAATAATAACTAGCAGATATTGAGAGGTACTGGTTTAGCAGCAGACTTGTAGACAAAATGAACAAACTTTTCAAGTAGTGTCACTGAAGCGACAACCTTGGATAGCTTTAGATATAGTTTGGACAAGTATGTGGATGGGTGTCAGTTTGACCTGCCTAGCATGGGCCAGTGGGCCTGCTGCGGTGTTCATTCTTGTGTTCTTGAAAGAACTCGAGGGCTTGGTCCCAAATCTGCACACTGCCGTAACAACATACTGGAGTGAGAGATATGGGAGGAAGTGCAAAATAAACCCAGTGAGGAGCAGGGGTGCGGTGGGCACAATAAGGAACACTGGATCAACACTCGTGGCCCCAGACTACTCAACATCTTACTAGAAGATATCAGAAACACGGCTGGAACAAGTGTAGACGCCTTCAAGAGGAAACTGGACAAGCATCTTCACCAGGTGTCAGATCAACCAGGCTGTGATGGATATGCGAGGCAGCGAGCCTCCAGCAGCAACAGCCTGGTTGACCAGGCAAGCACCAGACGAGCCTGGCCCATGGCCGGGCTCCAAGAGTAGTGAGACTCTCGAAACTCATCAAAGGTATAAAGGTAAAGGTAGCTAGCTCAGGATACAAAATGCAGGACAGTCTGATAGAAAAAACAATATAATGTACGGGAATAAAAAAAGTCTGATGATCTATCATTTACAGAAGACAGCAAGGTAAACACAGCAAAGTATCAGTATAATAATGGTGTACAATACCGCTAGGTAGATAAGACACATGTTCAACATTTTAGTCCGAAACGTTTCACCTACACTGTAGGCTTCATCAGTCGAATACTGAGGTGGCAAATATGGAGACAGCAGAAGCACTGGAGAGGTTATGATGTGATCATTCCCTCAGCCTTGAAGTAGTCGTTTGAGGTGGTCAGTCCTCCACACCTTCGTTCAAAATGAGAGAAATATCAGAGCTGGGAAATGTACAAGATTGTTTATTGACCTCGTGTATAGTCAGTAAAGCATTTAAACTACTAGGAAGACCTAAAAAAAGAACATTTCGAATGTATGATCTGATAATGTAAACCTGGAAGGTTCTAGGCGGCCAGGCCACAAATCAACATATTACTGTTACAACCTACGGGAGTGAGACGTATTATTATTATTATTATAATAAAAAAGAAGCGCTAAGCCACAAGGACTATACAGCAGGAGTGAGACGTAGAGGATGAAGCGTAGAATGGGCATCACAGGTACCAGAAGAGAACTCTGTCAACATTCGTAGCCTAAGTCTGTTCCAACTTGCTAAAAGCATATATCAGAAATATTGACCAAGCAAATTTCTTCAGAAAAAATGGACCACTGTCTCCATGTGCTAGATCAGCCAGACTGTGATGATTATGCTGAGCAGAGGGCTGCTAACAGCAGTAGCCTGGTTGAAGAATCAATCAACAAGGGCGAGCGCAACTCTCGAAACTCATCAAAGGTAAAGTAGAACTAATAGCTCTCAGATTATAACGTTTTTGCGAACCTAATATATCATTTCAGAATTGCACTCATATGCATACAGGAATGAACGAAAACAATACAGGTATTCATTATGCTATGCCCTGTCTAAGGTTTCTCACCTATGACCGATCACGAGTGTATTTCTATTCAATTGCCCGGTTTGTTGATCACCTGACCAACTAAACTTTTACTACCCATAGCCCATAGACAAAGTTAGCCATCACAGCCTGGCTGATCAGGCACTTCCCATAGAAACTTGTCTGTGCTGGTAGTTATTTCCTGTATCTGGCCAACTTAAATTAGGATACACACTTTACTATGTACAAGTGTGTTGAGCAGATGATCATAGTCAACTTGTGTTGGTTGTGTCACCCCGTGCATCGTTACCTCGTAGACTTGATGCTTCAAAGTAAACAAAGGTTCAAGTCTTCAAGAGGAAAGTGGGCAGTTTTCTGCAGGATTTATAGGATCAGCCAGGTTGAGGAGTATGTAGGCCTACAGGCCACGGGAACAAAGAGCCTGATTAGTTTACCAGTCGGCAATGGAGATAAGTCATTCTGACTTGTTTGGGTTATCCCAGGTTCTCTACACATATGCTGCTATGTACGATAATTCTATGTAACTGTATTTGTGCATACTTGAATAAACTTACTTAGTTGCCTGGCTTCAGACCGAGCTGCAAAACTAGTATTGGCAGATAGCACTTGTTGATATAATGAACAAATCTTGATCTACATTACTTCAAGAGGAGAGTGCCTTGATTGTTTTAGAGCCAAGGAATTGGATTTCATACCATTCCCCAGGCCTTGTATGACCCGTAGAAGTTTAATGCTTCACCGTGAATGTTGTAATTGCCCTATCTTTATCATGTGAGATACCTTGATGACGGTAAAGGGCTTTTGTTCCAGGAAACGAATTATGATCTCCCCATATACCCAGGCGCTGTATGATCTATATGGGTTTAAAATAATAAAAAAATAAATAGTCCGCCACTTTATAGGTCACGGAAAAAATGCATGAGGATATAAACGTCTTTTACCGGATGGTAGGAAATAAAATGATATTCAGTAGTGACAAATTTCAGTTTGTGAGATATGTAAAGAATACGAACCTCAAACACGGTATGTTCACTTCATAACAGAGAACACGTAAACAATCTGAGTATAATGTTAGTTGATCTGTCTTTTAGAGAATATTGTAGAGCAAACGCCGTGAAAGCCAGGAAAATAACACAGTAGATAATGAGAACTTTCAAAACAAGAGAAATAGTGTCCTGGAGGTTATTCCGGGGATCAACGCCCCCGCGGCCCGGTCCATGGCCAGGCCTCCCGATGGATCAGGGCCTGGTCAACCAGGCTGTTACTGCTGGCCGCACGGTGTCAGTGGTGACACTATTCAAATCACTTGTGTTCTCTGGTTTAAAGTAGTGTTGACGGCTCCATTCGAGTCAGGAGAGATACAAGAGCTGGAAAGTGAAAGATGGACCCAGTGAAAAGCAGGGGAGTCACGGATACAGTAAAATAACACTATCAACATCCGAACGTCTTGACTATTCAACCTGCTACAGCAGATATCACAAATATTGTCGTAACAAGTATGAAAGTATTCAAGAAGAAAATTACTATCTTCGTGGTTTGTTAGATCAGCCAGGTTGCGATGGAGGTGTGGGGCCGCGAGTAACAACACCTTCGTCGACCAGGCATCAACAAGGAGCTCGGACCACGAGAGTAGGAAAACTCTCGCAGGTAAATCATCAGTTTGAGTGTACCGTTTCCACGTATGCCGGGTTTACTGTCTATGTGACAAAATTGTGGTGCGATTCAGCCTGGCAGTCAACATAAGCGTGCTGTTTCCTACTACTTAATCGAAGACGATGTGTCTCCCTCTGCCTCCAGTCACCCTCTCGTTTAATGTTTATTGATAAACGATTATACCTAAATATAGGTTAATGTAATCTAATATAGAACAACTTATGCATAATTTTAATCTGCTTAGATTATGCAAATAGGCTCACTTTGATAAGTTTGATAATTAGCAATATGGAGGACGGGTTGTTAGTTTTGCTCAAACAACCACAGGTATATATATTTGTGTTGCATGTACATGCCTCATAGTCTTCAATAGCACATTCTTAAGTGGATAGTATAGATTATTCCATTGAGAGCATTCATAGAGGGAATTCTGGAATTGGTTTGATATTTACTGGTAGTATAGGTGAAGGGATGAGTCTCCCGAGTGATAAAACACACATTACCTAGATTATTGTGGGATCACTATCAACAGTGTAATAAATTACTCGTAATTTAATACTCAAAAAATGGAATATTGTTTAGTAAATGTACCGGTTTAATAATCCAGTTCATTATTCAGAGATTGCTGTATAGTGAATACTGTGTGGTACAGGTGCGGTGAGCGACTAGACCGTGATAATAACCGAAGTGGGAGGAGAAGACTGCAAATATAGTAGACAGAAAAGTCGTGGGGAAGAGTAAGCAGCAGCAATGTGCAGGAGAAGGCGTTCTTTGGCGGCTTGCGTTAGGAGAGCAAGTAATGGGCAGAGACATGAAAGAGCGAGTCTCATCATTACGCGCGGTGGTCGCTTCCTATTGATTTGTCAGCCACGCCTGGCAGTACACAAGCCTGGCTCATCCTCTAACCACGCCCACCACCGCTAATGACACTCATGTACGCGCTCTCCTACCTCACACACACACACACACACACACACACACACACACACACACACACACACACACACACACACACACACACACACACACACACACACTCACACACACCAGGCCAGGAGCTGAGTCTCGACCCCTGCAACCACAATTAGGTGAGTACACACACACACACACACACACACACACACACACACACACACACACACACACACACACACACACACACACACACACACACACACACACACCTCTAGATCTCCACGCTAACGTATGTTTCCTATCTCACACCTCTAGATCTCCACGCTAACATACGTTTCCTATCTTACACCACTCTTGATCTCCACGCTAACATATGTTTTCTGCCTTGCACACACCTTTCTCGGTCTCCACGCTAGCATGATTCCTGAATTCAAGTGGTTGCAATCTTTCTTTTTAGAACCCTTTCTTTATATTGTGGGACGTTCATGCTGTTGGTCTGTAATCTTTGCTATTGCTTTGCTGCTGCCTTTGTAGAATGGGCTATATCTGTTGTTTTTGAGGATTGTGGGATGACTCCCGTGTCTAAGCCCTCTCTCCATAGAATATTTAAGGCACGTGACAGGGGTTTCTTGCATTCTGGATAAACACAGTTCCATGAGTGCATGGGCATGGTATCAATGGTTTTTTCGAAGTCCAGTAGTGTTAGGGATTATGTCAGAAATTTTGGAGATATTTGACAAGGTTTTGAGTTTCGTTCATGAATTCAAACTGTCAACTTTAATCTGATTAACGGCTCGTTATTAAACACAGTCATGTTGATGAGAGTCCAGAGTTTCACTCATTTTATTGCTGTCATTGGTGTACGTTCCATCTTGTTTAAGCAAGGGTCCGATACCGGATGTAGTTTTTACCCTGACTTTGGCATTTGAGAAGAAATATTTGGGATTTCTTTCAATTTCATTAATAGCTTTTAGCTCCTGCCTCTTGGACTTGTATGCTAGCGTGTTTCTTGCCTCTTGGTCTCCACGCTAGCATGTTTACTACCTCACACACCTCTTTTGGTCTCTACGCTAGCATGTTTACTACCTCACACTCCTCTCTTGGTCTCCACGCTAGCATGTTTACTGCCTCACACACCTCTCTTGGTCTCCACGCTAGCTTATGTTTCAGGCGGTCCTGGGCCTTAGTGAAGTTGGGAGTTATGGAGCCTCAGTTTGAGGTTCCATAACTGAATGTTGCAGGAGATTGTAAGGAATTGTGTGATTGTGATTTGTGGTAAGCTGGGCTGTAACAACACACTCATCAACACTTCTTCATAGATGATACAATATTCAGAACAAAGGAGAAAGGCAGTCGAAGACTGAATATTAGTTGTTATTCTCTAGTATTATTTGTGAAACTTGTTTAAAGTCGTTCCTATTTTCGCATCCATGGATGCCTGCCAGTAGATTACACAAGAGCTTACTCGAAACCTTTCACGATGAGGCGATTAACGTTGTACAGATTAATCCTGGAAGAGGCAAAGTTAAAAAGTTTGGCAGTTGCAGCAGCCTACCTGGTGTCTAGCTGCGGATGGTGCCAGGGATGGTGGACCCCGCGTCCTGCTCTCACACTAAGAGTCCTGGTTGATGGCTGCGACGCTCAGCCTCTTCGTGCTTGTATCCTTCCCGGGGGGAGAAGGATGTCTGGCGGATACTGAAGGGCTCTTGATCCAAAGAATTCGAGCTATTCTCATTTTCCTTGAATCAAATGTAGTTATCCTTACGGGTTTTGTGCTTGCAATTGTAGTTTGACTTAGGCATCACAATCCAGCTGATATTGAATGTTAGGAAACTATTTCTCAAGTTCCGTCTTAAAGAAAATGTTTTTAAGTATATGAAAGGTAGGTATTGAAAAGCCCTTCATCTCTGATCTCTGTCTTTATTGATGTACTGTTTGTCATAGTGTATTTCTTACGTCCAGCTTCTCAGTGGCGCTGTTTTTTTTTTTTTTTTACCATGCTTCCTGCTCTCGTAAGAGGGTTATTAATATGCGGATTTTGAGTCTCTCCAGCGTTTTCCTTCTGTTAATTTAGGTATATTAATATACGAGAACTTTAATTTTTTGGTGTTCTTGATATTCATTTCCATCATCAGTAAATGGATCGTTTAGTGGCCAACACATGTCAAGAGAGCATCATCACTGAACTGGCAGCACTTGTTTGGAAAGTTGTTTTTATCTTTCCAATAATTTGTTATTTTCTTTGCAATGTTTGTTAATAGTAAGATCTCTTCATATAGTGTTACCCCTCAACTCCCTTATCTTATTCCTCTCTCTAGTGCTCAGTGTTTTTTTTATTTTGTTATTTGAACCTCGTATTATCTGCAACCCACTTGTAGACTTGTATTATATCGGCTTGTAGCTTTGCTACATCCAACTCGCGTAATTGTTTTAATATCGTTGTGATGATGACAGAGCATTGTTAATTGTCTTTGCCTGTGTCAGATATGAATTTGAATGAGAACTGGTGAAGAATACCGTGCCTTGAAGAACGATGGAGACCTCCGTGTTTATTTTGTTGATTATGATATTAAGTCGGGTTTCTTAACAGGCTGAAATTCCAGTTATTGTATTTTGTGTACTAGGATAGCAGGACCTCGTTTAAACAAGGCTTTGTGGATTTTGTACTAGGGATGGGACGATGCCAAAATTATTGCACAATGGATATTAAATAGCACAGGAAAGTTAAATATTAAATAATTTATTTGAGATAATTGTCATTACTTGGTCTCTTTTGATAATTACTGGTTGCCAAAGGCACTTGTCGATTGTGTGTGTGTGAGAGAGAAACTCTCATAATCGTGAGGTGGAGTGTTAATGTTGATATTTTAAGCACACATGTAATATTAATAGTCTAAAAAAGTATCGGCAAATTTTTAACCGATACCATAAAAATGGCCGATACCGATACTTTAGTGCATCTCTGTTTTGCACATTTCATGTTGGCATTTCTTACTAGTCTTCAGTTATGTTCTAGCAGCTGCTAAAGGTAGGAGCGCCCTGCTTTACTCCCATGTTGTTTTGGTTGTCTAAATGTTGAGTCTGAGTAGGTGTTTAGCTGTCTGTCTTCTCAACACGTTTTAAAGATTTTAATATGACTTATCGGTATAAAATTATTTTTTAATCGTTTTACTGATTTGCTGTACTAACAATAGTTTTTGTGAAATCGAGTGTGCTACATTTTTTTATGAGTAATGTTAGCCGAGTTTGATGTCACATGGAAAATTCTTGCGAGTTGTCAACCTTTAGTCTTCTTAAGCGTTTATTATTGAATGAAGCCGTATTGTCTTAACAACTCTATATTAGATATAGGTAGGTGGCTTTGGACTTGGATTTTGTATGGGGGACTAAAGATTATTGGGTTTCTTTCAGTTTCACTAATGGATTTTTATGTTCTTGGAATTTATACGTTGCTTTAAGGTTTATTGAGACGGGTTATATTTATTTAGGTAATATGGGTTTTCGTTCATTAGAAAGTCTGAAATCTATGAGGCATTCCGGCACTTCCTCTGTAGAGGGAGCGTAGCTGTTTCTACATTCATTATTTTTCGTGGTGCAAATTAAGCCACATGAAAGGTAAGAGGAATACTGCGTATTTCGGCTTCATACTGAGACCCTCTTCAGCAGGCAGCAAAATGTTAATTTATTCATCACGGGGGAAAAAAAAAACTGGGTTTTTTTTTACCACGGCTGTCGTGTTGACACCTTCGTGAACTAACTCTACTGCTACCCAGTCCTAGTTCACAACCCACAACTAAATTCATTTTTGATACCTGGGCTTTCCTAGTAATATATTCATTTAAAAGGAGGGGTCTCTCTATTCAAGGTTTTATATATGTTAGTCAGGCATGGCGTTGAAAAGTTTTGGAGATAGCATATTAAATAATTTAGTAAATTAATGTGTCGCCGCTTTTTCTCTGGGTAAAATTTTGTATTGTGTGTATGGCTGAAGGAAGAGGAAACCTGCGTTACTTTTTGAAAATCACTAGAGATGTCGGTAATGCCTGTGATATACTCGTTACCAGTTTCGAGAGTTCTACCGCCTCAGCCCACTCGGGGCTAGGCGTTTCTATAAATTGCCTATCCAACCAGGCTGTTTCTGTTGGCGGCCCGTTGACCAACATATTCATCACAGAATGGTTGATTTGGCTTTCTATTGTATATGTTATCCCAGTGTTTTCATGGAGATGATGTACACATTTGTCTGACTTCCCAGTAACATTTTAGGAGAGAGAGAATTAATAGTTATTATTATTGAAAGTTAAGACACATGTGCAACATCTGGTTATCGTTGTTGTAGACGTTTCGCCATCCAGTGGCTTTATCAATAGTAAAGATTCTGAATCTTGACTACCACGGTGCTCTCAACACCAACTCAAAGGCTGAGGGACTGATTACCTCATCTTTTGTATATAGTTCTACTGTCTTCTAATTATGTCCTAGAATCTGTATTGATAAAGCCACTGGATGGCGAAACGTCTACAATAAAGATAATCAGATGTTGCACATGTGTCTTAACTTTAATATTGTTGGTATTGTATACCTTTCTTGCACAGTTATTATTATTAGTAGTAGCTGTAGTAATATTAGTATAATTATATAATTAATCTCTTAACCCGTTTGAGTTAGAGTAAGGATTGAGAAGGCTCGAATCTCTTTCAGGTAAGAGAGAGAGAGAGGGAGAGAGAGAGAGAGAAACTACTCTCCCAGCTATGTTCAGTTGAGAAACTCGGGATGGTATGTTGAGAATTACTGCCCTCAATTGTGAGACTTGTAATTCTGTTCCCAGACCTTACTCCTGTAAATAGTAATTAGTGTATCGCCTTGTATTCTGATCTTGTAACCAGCGCTGTCCCAATACTACCTTTGGAATACTCAAGTTTACTTAATCCTCCTTTAGTATTACAGTAATAGGCCAGGTCTCAAAGCAGGTTTTGGGAGCAGTGATACCCAGAAGTCTTGTATTGCGGTAATGAGCTGTTGTGATAAAGCATTAAATTACATCATTTGTTGTATTACAGTAATAGGCTTACATTAATAGGCTTTTTTATTACAGCATTAAGCTTCCCTTTTGTACAGCTTAAAGCAAGTTAGAGATAAAAGTCTCGATTATGGTCCAGGACTGATCGAAACGTCGTTTAGTTTCATTACTATCTCGTGAGTATTTTCAGACTGACTTTGCTTATGCATTAGAATTGGTAATGAACAAGATATCATGTATTTGTAGAAATTAATATTATATTATTATTATTATTATTATTATTATAAATGTAGATGTATTTAAGAAGTGCAGAAGAGGGAGGCTTTTTGTGAAGCTTTGATTATACCGAGACTAAGAAAGTCGTTGAAACAATTGACTTGTACTGGAGAGGAGTATGTGCTCCTGGGGCGGGGTATCGTGGGAGGCTTCTTAATAAGAGGTGGACACAGCTTGTTGTTATTCCCAGGGTGTGCCCAGGCCGGGCCCAGCCAGCCATGGGTCGCGGGGCCTTGCGCCATACTGAGCTCTGCTGGAATACCATCTTAGCTCACCTCACCGGAACTCTGCCTCCCTCACTCCTCTCCCTCAGACCCACCCAACCCCGGCACTGGGCCTCCCCTACTGCTTTGTTTTACACAACTGCCGTCCTCGACTGTATCTGTTCTTCTGTATCTCGGCGAGTAATTTGTGCGTTTATCACTGTTATAATAATGGGATCGTCAATTTTTGTCTATAAAGGTTAAAAAGAGGAATGGCGTCGGAGATTAGCATGATACAGCTATGAAAATGACGTTAATATTGTGAATGATTGCAATGCTACTTGTGAAACAATCTGAAAGGATCTTGTGTGTACTTTCTGTGGACAAAATTATAAGCCATATTGATTGGTAAGTTAACTTTTGCACCGTCAAACCCAGTATAGTGACACGGAAAGGTGCTGTCATAGAAAGCAATTATGGGCGTTAAAAAATGAAAGGAAAATTCACAAACAGATAAGGGAGCTACAGTGAAGTCAGAATTAATCCAGTGAGATAGATTAGTGAAGTAGGTGTTAGACAATACATACAAACTTATAATAAATTACAGTGAGGGAAAAACTCGCTGCTGGTGCCCAAGTCAAAGGCATATACAAAATAGGCAGAGTAGAAGGCATCACGCTCAAGGTGCCACAAACTTCTCTTAAGTCTAACCAGTAATCCAATTGCCCTACTATCAGGAATGCCTGAAGGAGGTTTTAGGGTCAACGCCCCTTTCGGCCCAGTCCCAAACCAGGCTTCCTGATGGATCAAGGCCTTATCAGCCAGGCTGTTACTGCTGGCTGCACACAGTCCAACACACAGCCTGGCAGGTCGGGAATTGATGTCAGGAACTTGTTAAGTTTCTTCTTGAAAACAACAGTTCGCTCTTCGTGCTCCCGTCGCACCGCTGCTTTTATCGTAGGCACTCTGTACCGTCTGCCAAGTCTCTTGTTTATATATGGAGTAATTCTGGTGTGTGGGTTTGGGACCAGTCCCTCTAGGTTTTTCCAGGTGTAAGCTATGATGTACCTTTCGCTTACGTTCCAAGGAATATACCCGAAAGGACATTTAACTTTGCGAGTAGTTCAGCTGTTTGAATGCATATGGACAGTTAAAGTTCTCTAAGTTTTCTAGCCCAGCAATCTTGCATACCTCGTAGGGGGCCACTGGTATACAGTAGCATTCCAACCTGGAGAGAACAAATGACTTGAATATCATCACTGACTCATCATCTCCTGTTTTAAAAGTTATAGTTATCCAACCTATAATTTTAATTGTGGTAACAATAGCAACATTGTTGTGATCTTTAAATGTGAGATTTTTTGTCATCTTCACTCCTAAGTCTCGCAGATGTGATTTTCGCTTTACTGAATGATTTTAGTGTGTCCCGTACTGTTTCAGGTTTTATTTCCTCCAGTCTTCCTTAGCGGAGCAACACACTTTTCCTCCTTGAAAATCATATTGTTGTCTGAGGCCCACTGGAAGATTTGATTTATATGAGATTTACTGCGTCTTCGGTGGACGCTAATCTCTTAAACATTCTGGTGTCATCTACAAAGAATGCTACAGTGCTATGATTTATATCTTTTGTGGGATATAAGATGGCAAACAGAAGTGGGGAGAGTATTGTGTCTTGAACAATACTCTCCCCACTTCAGCCTCTGACCTCGCTCTGTTACTTCTCCTTGGATTCTGTTTGTTAAGAAGTTAAATATCTATCTCCCCACTTTTTCAAATCTTCATTTTGCACGCATTTTGTACACTAACTCACCATGGTCGCATTTGTCTCGTGCAGATCCTAGTATCGTCTGCAAAGGATGACACTGTGCTGTGGATTACATCTCTATGTCCGATATGAGGATGAGGAACAGGATGGGGGCGAGCACTGTGCCTTGTGGAACAGAGCTTTTCACTATGGCAGTTTCCGATTTAACTCTGTTTACCACTACTATTTGTGTTCGATTGGTTAGAAAGTTGAAGATCCATCTCCCCACTTTGTCAGTTTTTCCTTTGTCACGTATTTTGTGTGCTATTACGCCATGATCGCACTTGTCAAAGGCTTTTGCAAAGTCTTTGTATATTACATCCGTATTCTGTTTGTCTTCCAGTGCATCCAAGACCATATCATAGTGATCCAGTAGTTGCGAGAGGGAGGAGTGATCTTTTCTGAACTCATGTTGCCTTGGATTGTGCAGATTTTGGGAATCCAAGTGATTTGCAATCGTGCTTCTGAGCACTCTTTCAAAGATTTTTATGATGTGGGACGTTAGAGCTATTGGTCTATAGTTCTTAGCTAATGCTTTGCTGCCACCTTTATGGGGTGGGGCTATATCCATTACTAAATTATTACGAACACCAGCAGCTTTTTTGGGTAGAAGCAGAGTACCCACACCAGCAACATTACCGAGAGATGGAACCGTATTGGACAGAACAAGTACCCACAAAATCAACACTACCAAGAGATGGAACTGTGTTGGACAGAACAAGCATACCAAAAAAGAGCAAGAGTGGGAACAAGACTGCACTCTCCAACAAACTCGCCAGTATTAATTCTACCAACAAAAATCGCCGATACAAAATGCAAATAGTATGACCTTTGTAAATATTCAAGGTACAAAACATAAATGTCCTGCTTACAGAAACAAATGATATATTTGGAACCTTTACAAAAAACCTACATTAATGATTTCTTAATGAAATATAAATTTTGTATTATATTTTGTATGCGGTAAATAAGTCAGAAGGAGGAGTTGATTCATACATGAAATATTCTCATATTTGTAGTGAACTGTTAAAATTATCAAATGATGTAGTGGCAGACCTTGGAATAAAAGTGGAGGGAAAAAAAATGGTGATTATCCTTGTATGCAAACCCGCAACAGCAGAATATTTCTCTGAACATTGAAGAGAGATACACAGCTGCGTCCGAAACTGAAAATTCCCACACAAACTCCTCTTTGAAGACTTGATTCTTCCAAATATAAAGTGAAAGAGGATAGCTGCATTGCAACGGGAAGTACTCTAGTTCTACAGGTGCACTCCGGATAGTTCCTAAGATTGTGCGGAAATTGCATTTAATCGATAAGTAACAGAACCTACTATAAATTAAAATACGTTGAATTTAATCTTCACAAACAATGAGGAACTTGCAAGGGCCCTAACGTTCTTCAGCATAACTTACTCAGTTCGCAACTTTATTGAGGTGCAAACGTGTGGGAAACTGCCCTAAGTACTCTGAAAGAAAAGCGTACAATGTTTTCAGAAAATATGTCAACTAGAAAACACCGAGAGGGAGCTCATACGTAGTTAAGAGCGTAGAAGACTTTGCAAAAGGACGAGGAGGAGGTTGCTGGATTGATTAATGAACACCAGTATCACAAAAAAAAACGGAAAGAAAATCTATGCCGAGAAATTACAAATATAGTACATAAACTGTTCTTACTGGATAGAAGAGGCACAAAAGGAACAGGGAAAAAATCAAGAGATATGGAAGAATCTAAAATATTTTTTCACATATGCATGATCAAAGTGAAAAACCTTTTCCCAGCATTGGACTTTTACCTAAAGGAAATTCATACATAGATGACAAACAGATGAGCGCAATTCTGAATGAACAGTATGAATCAGTGTTGGGGATCCTTTCGACGCCATGAGAACTGAAAATCCAGATTTTTTTTTTTTCATAAATACAAGTCACCCTGCAAACTGTATGTCTGACATTAATGCTCCTCCTGATTTTGAAAGGGAAGTAGACAACAAAAGTACGTATACAACATCTGAGCTTGATTTCTGGAATGCTTTATAAAGAAATGCAAAGAATTATTATCGAAAGTAATTAGTGTTCTGTGGAGAAAATGCTTTGAGTGATATCGCAGAGCCTTAAAAGTGCAGACATGGCCCCTCTTGTCAAAGAAGGTAGTGGGGAAAAAACTAGATCAGGTGCTCTGACATTACTCATAAAAATATTTGAAAGAGTTTTGAGACACCAAATTATTGATGGAGGAGAAGCATGAGCTACAGAATCCAAGTCAGCATGGCTTATTTTGCTCTCGCAACTTGACTATTCTGCGTCCACAACGCCTTTCAAGGTAGGAGAGATCGCGGAGCTGGAAAATGTAGAAGTGGTATACTGTTTGCCTGGAGTTAATAAAACCTCTAAACTTTTAGGATTGCCTCACTGCACTTGCGTTATTATTATTATTATTATTATTATTGTTGTTATTATTATTATTGTTGTTGTTATTATCCTTTGAATGGAGGACAAAGACATACCTGATATAGATAAAAAATACCAGATGACCTGGTCCCTACCCGGCACACTGTTATAACAGCTTACTGGAGTGAAAGATATGTGACAATGTGTGGAATAAACGTAGTGAAGAGCAGGGGAACCAAGGGTACAATTAGAGAACACTTTTATCAACATCAGTTTCATCTACTGTAAACATACCAAACTCCCAGACTTATATAAGCTAAGTCTTTATTGGGCCACTGAATATGATATTCAGTAAGGACAAATTAAATTTCTCATCTGTGGAAAAATTGAGTAAATAGAGATTAGCAAAGAAATGCCAAACCAATGATACTCAAATCACTTGTCTCTAAACTGGAATAGTGCTGTACCCTAACAGCCCCATTTAAGGCAGGTGAAATTTTTGATATGGAAAATGTACAGAGAACGTTCACTGTTCGCATAAATTCAATCATGCATCTAATTATTGGGGACACAAAGTCCCTCGACCTGTACTCCTTGGAATGTAGGCGAAAAAGGATGCATTATAATTTACACCTGCAAAATTCTAGAGGGATTGGTCCCAAATCTACACACGCAAATCACTGTGCAAAACGATTCCAGTGACTTAGTGTAAAGAGACCAAGACTTTTACACTCTCCCTTTATATATAATGGGAAATTATCAAATGATCCTTCGATGTCTTGAAAAAAAAATCTTGCTAAGTTCCTCACGTCATTTCCTAACCATCTAGGCTGTTGTTTATACGTTGGACTGCGTGCAGCTTGCACCAACAGCCTGATTGATCAAGCCATCTACCGCGAAGCCTGGTCTGTGACCGGACCGTGAGGGCGTTGATTCTCAAAACATTATTTAGGTAATCTCCAGGTAGCAGGTTTCCAAAAGATATTAGAAATGTTACCAGAACAGTGATAGTTTTCAAGAAATTGGACAGCTTTCGTCTTCAAGTGCCAGATCAGCCTGATAGCAATGGCTGTGGGTGCTGCGGGCTACTGACACAACCTGGTTCAGCAGGCAGTCAGCAGGAAAGCCTGGCTTCAGGATGAGCTGCTGGGGCAGAAGAGCCCTTGTCACTAGTCACATATAAAATCAAAGGTAATTGTCGCCTATTTCTAATATACGCAGTGAAAATTACAGTGGGAAATATACTGTATACTTGGCTGGGGGCGGGGGAGACACCGCTTCACTCTTCATTTTGTATGTGTGTATGTATGTATATATCAATTTTAATGACAGGTGCGCCTGATAGATTGCGCCATGCTTCAGAGAGATCCTCATCCTCTGCTGTACCATCTCCACTAGTGTACAATAAAACCAGTAAAAAAGGAGAGGAACCATGGGGACAATATGTAGGCAGATGGATTTTCGGTTTCCTAACACAGAGGACACAAAAAGTAGCAGTGAACAGGGCAAGATCCAGCATCAACGAAGTCAAAAGCTCAGTGCCCTAAGGCACTGTCCTGGCACCTCTGCTGTTCCTCATTCTCATAGCAGACATAAACAAAAACACCGGACACACTTTTGTATCATCATTTGCAGATGACACTAAAATAAGAATGAAAGTCAGTACGGTAGAGGACACTGGAAAAGTACAGGAAGACATAAACAGGGTTTTCCAGTGGGCAGTGGAAAGCAACATGACGTTCAATGGTGATAGGTTCCAGCTGCTTAGGTATGGAAAGAATGAAGAACTCAAAAAGGAGTACTATATACAAAACTCAAGAGGGTCACCAAATAGAGCGTAAGGAACACGTAAAAGACCTGGGAATAATTATGTCGGCTGACCTTTCTTTTAATGACCATAACAAGACAAAGATCACGACAGCCAGGAAGATGACGGGGTGGGTATTGAGAACTTTCAAAAAAAGGGAAATAATGCTGATGGTGACACTCTTCAAATCGCTAGTGCTCCCTCACTTAGAATATTGCTCAGTGCTGACGGCCCCGTTCAAGGCAGGAGAAATATCGGAGCTGGAACAAATACAGAGATCGTTTACGACTCACATTGAGCCAGTAACGCACCTAAACTACTGGGAACGCCTGCAAGTCTTGAACATGTACTCATTGGAGCGGAGGAGAGAGAGAGGTACATGATAATGTATACCTAGAAGGTACTCGAGGGCTTGGTCCCAAATCTGCACACTGCCATAACAACATACTGGAGTGAGAGATATGGGAGGAAGTGTAAAATAAACCCAGAGAGGAGCAGGGGTGCGGTGGGGACAATAAGGGAACACTGTATCAACATCCGGTGTCCCAGACTTTTCAACATTTTACCAGAAGATATCAGAAACACTGCTGGAACAAGTGTTGAAGCCTTCAAGAGGAAACTAGACAAGTATCTTCACCAGGTGTCAAATCAACCAGGCTGTGATGGATATGTGGGGCAGCGGGCCCCCAGCAACAACAGCCTGGTTGACCAGGCAAGCACCAGACGAGCCTGGCCCATGGCCGGGCTCAGAGAGTAGATATACTCTCGAAATTCTTCAAAGGTATATCAAAGGTATCAGTATCCGTGGACCTCGACTTTTCAGCCTGCTACCACAGATGTCGCAAATATTACTGGAACAAGTGTAGAAGTGTTCTAGAGGAAAATATAGCACTACCTTTGCAGCGTACTGGGTCAACTAATCTGTGATGGATGTGTGTGCTGGCGGAGCTCCAATAGCAACCAGCCCTGATCGATCAGGCAATCAACGGGAAGGCCTGACCCTGAGCAGAGCCGTGAGTTTAAGTAAACCTCTGAAACAACTCACAGTTAAATTATAGGATAATGCAAGAGTACCTTACATTTTGGCCAACCACTGAGGTCCTCTAGCAAACTGCTGACGAAAGCCTCAGTGCCAGATCAAGATAATCAGTACCAGTCTTCAGTTTTACACTCCATGTGGGTTTATTTGTTCCATATTATAATATATGAACAGTACCAAGTGTGTTTCCAAATACAAATGATATGTTTTTCATCAGAAATCTTGTTCTCTGATGTCATTCTTCAGCAGAGAGCTAAATGTCTTTGGACCTGCCTGGAACATGAACCCTTAGATCCCCGGAACATGAACCCTTAGATGCCCGGAACATGAACCCATAGATACCCGGAATATGAACCCATAGATACCAGGAATATGAACCCATAGATACCCGGAACATGAACCCATAGATACCCGGAATATGAACCCATAGGTGCTTGGAACATGGACCCTTAGATGCTCGGAACATGAACCATACGTTCCTGGAACATGAACCCTTAAATGCCTGGAACGTGAACCCTTAGGTGCCTGGAATATAATCCTTAGGTGCCCGGATCATGAACCCATAGATACCCGGAACATGAACCCATGGGTACCCGGAATATGAACCCATAGGTGCCTGGAACATAAACCCTGGAACGCGAACACATAGGTGCCTGGAACATAAACCCTGGAACGCGAACACATAGGTGCCTGGAACATAAACCCTGGAACGCGAACACATAGGTGCCTGGAACATAAACCCTGGAACGCGAACACATAGGTGCCTGGAACATAAACCCTGGAATGCGAACACATAGGTGCCTGGAACAAGAGCTTAAAGCTGCCTCGAACACGAACCTAAAGCTGTCTGGAAAACGATCAAGGAGCTGCTGGGAACATGAACGCAGAACTGAATACAGCACAAGCCTCAACTGCCTGGAGCACTATCCTGACACTGCCTGGAACACGATCCTGAAGCTCCCCAGAACATGATCCCGAATATGCATAAAACACGATGATGAAGCTGCCCAGTACACTATCCTAGAGGTGCCTGGAACAAGATACTAGAGTTACCTGGACCACGATCCTAGAGCTGCTTAGAACAAGAACCTAGAGCTACCTGGACCACGATCCTGGAGCTGCCTGAAACACGATCCCAGACCTACCTGGAGCACGATACTAGACCTGCCTGGAGAACAAACAGGAACTACCTGCAACACGATGGTGAAGCTACCAGGAACATTACCTTGAAGCTTTTTGAAACATGATAATGAAGTTGCATGGAACACGATCCTGGATCTACCTGAAACACGTTCCTGGAGTTACCTGAAACACGTTCCTGGAGCTGCATTGAAGACGATCCTGAAGCTGCCTTGAAGATCCTGAAGCTGCCTTGAAGACGATCCTGAAGCTTCATTGAAGACGATCCTGAAGCTGCATTGAAGACGATTCTGAAGCTGCCTGGAACACAATCCTGAAGCTGCTTTGAAGACGATTCTGAAGCTGCTTTGAATACGATCCTGAAGCTGCCTTGAAGACGATACTGAAGCTGCCTGGAACACGACACTGGAGCTGCCTGGAACACGATCCTTAAGCTGCCTAGAAGACGCTTCTGAAGCTGCCTGGAAGACGCTTCTGAAGCTGCCTTGAAGACGATTCTGAAGCTGCCTTGAAGACGATCCTGATGCTGCCTTCGCAACGATCCTGAAGCTGCCTTCGCAACGATCCTGAAGCTGCCTTGAAGACAGTGAAGCTGCCTTGAAGACAATCCTGAAGCTGCCTTGAAGACGGTCCTGAAGCTGCCTTGAAGACGGTTCTGAAGCTGCCTGGAACACGATCCTGAAGCTGCCTTGACGATTTTGAAGCTGCATTGTAGACGGTCCTGAAGCTGCCTTGAAGACGGTTCTGAAGCTGCCTGGAACACGATCCTGAAGCTGCCTTGAAGACGATCCTGAAGCTGCAATGTAGACGGTCCTGAAGCTGCCTTGAAGACGATCTTGAAGCTGCCTTGAAGACGATACTGGAGCTGCCTTCACAACGATCGTGAAGCTGCCTTGAAGACGATACTGGAGCTGCCTTCACAACGATCCTGAAGCTTCCTTAAGATGATCGTAAAGCTGCCTTGAAGACGGTCCTGAAGCTGCCTTGAAGACGATCCTAAAGCTGCCTTGAAGACTATCTTGAAGCTCCCTTGAAGACGATACTGGAGCTGCCTTGATACTTTAGCTGCCTTGATGCTGAAGCTGCCTTGAAGACGGTCCTGAAGCTGCCTGGAACACGATTCTGATGCTGCCTGGAACGCGATCCTGGAGCTGCCTGAAACACGATCCTGAAGCTGCCTTGTAGACGATACTGAAGCTGCCTGGAACACGATCCTGAGGCTGCTTTTGGTACGAGACTGGAGCTGCCTGAAACATAAACCTCGAGTTTCCTGGAATACGACTCTGGAGGTGCCTGGAACGCAACCTAGGCATATAGTCATACATATATATGTAATTTACTATTTGATTTATTATTATTACCCAGGTGTGATGCACCAAAGAAATGCTTATTGTCCTGTGATCTCAGAATGATCTATATCCCTTGACCTGCATATAGGTCTTGCCGAGCAAAGATTTACAGATGTTGAGTATGAGTACTTCAGAACACAGGATAACCTTGAATACCAAATTTTAAAGAGTTGGAGGTGGTTGAATGCTAAATCCCAAGAAATATTGGATGTCTTGTGTTAGTTCTCCCTGACTTATCTCACGACTAGAGTTGTGTAACACATTTCCATAACATTGGCAAAAAATAGTCTGGCTGCAAGGGAAGAAAAACCCTCGAAATCAGTTACAGGTGATGCTAGCCACCTACTATTTACTTCTGCATGCTTCGACTGAGAGCCGATTAGTGGTATATCGGGATGGAGGGTAAGGAAGCAAAGGAGGACTTAGCTGCGGGTTTAGTACAACCATAATTGAGTTTGATGGTAATAGCTGGGTATTACTTGGACACGTGCGTTGCTTTTCTTCCTCGCTGTGGTTGCTTGCTTCCCTGTCAGCTCTGCTTCCCTTGAGGGTTAAACTCTTCATCTGCTGCTGGCTGCCCCAGGGTTGGCGATGCGGCTTGGAAGTCTCGGATCAGCCAGGCTAGGTAGGTCTGCGTCCTGCCCGCAGAAACAGCCTGGTTGATCAGATAGCCGACAGAGAAGCCTGGCCTCAGACCAGGAAGGTTGGGAGGGAGGTAGGTAGGCTGGGAAGCAGGTAGGTAGGCTGTGAGGCATGTAATTACGAGAGCTGCTGGGGACCACTTTTTCGTACCCAACACTTGTACCTGCACATCTGCTCACAGTGATCACTCACGACCCACTGGTGCTACCTGGCCTACTCCTGACCCCACTATCATCCCGTCCCTGCTACCTGTTGTCTACTTCGTAATTGTTTCTGGGATCATCGGCCTTGAGTCTCGCTCCTAGCCCAGCCACATAATTGATGACCTGACTAATTAGGCTGTTAGTGCTACCTGCCCGTAGTCCATCATAGGCACCACAGCTGATGAGGAATGGTGTGGAACAATTGAGTAACTTCTGTATTGAAGAAGTAAGGAATTTGTCGCTAATCACTCTATTTAACCCCAAACGCTGGGTCACCTTTGCGCCTAGGGTTAGGGGTTTCTTCTCGGGAATGGGTGCCACTCACCCCACAGGGTGCTTGTTGACTTTGAACCCACCATCTCTTTCTGTATAAATGGTGGGAATATTTCCTCTTTCCTCTAAATTAGCAGATTTTTCTAGCCATTAACATGAAACTAAAAGTGAGTATGGGGAGAGGAAAGACTGGTTAGATATCCTGATGTACCTGTCGTTGCAGATATTAGGAGGGATGAGATAGAGGAGAGACTGGTTAGATACCTTGGTGTATCTGTCATCGCAAGTACACCCAAGGTTGCTACCAGGTAGGAGGGAGTGAGAGGGAAGAGCGAGGAGTCTAGATACTTGGGTGTACCTGGCAGTCTCAGGTAATGTAGTCCCTTACACAATAAACATTCTCGTGGTCCTCTTGCCCAACACCCGCGCTACACCCGAGGGTTTCATAAGTATTGGCCAAGTGCCGCCGCTGCACCGGCGACCTGCTTGGTAATGCGGTTACAATGGTAATAACGGAAGGGCTGCCATCTTTCAACTCCCTCCTCACCACCATGAACATTACTGGACCGCAAACCCTAATGTTCACTTATCTATACTTTCGTGTGTATTTCTTATTAGTTCTTAGCTCTGTAATATATTTTTATAAATTTGGGAGACATGGCCACGGGAGTGATGATCTACGGAACTATTAACAAATGTATATGAATATTAAAGAATAATTACTGGTTGTCTGAAGCTATTAAAATACTGTATGTAGTAGTGATAAATGTGCGTACATGATGAGTGGAACAAACTGCCGAGTAGCCCCAGTGAATATAATATGGTGAGTGACTTTAAAAATAGGTTAGACTGATAGTGCGAGAATGGTCAAATTAAAGCATAATGTCTCTCATGGGCAAGTGTGCCTATATTCTGTTTAATTAAATTTATGTATATACATAAGTGTGTAGAGACAGAAGTTATGGCCGAATGTAGTGTTACTTGTTACTTGCCTTTAGTGTTGTAATATAGATAGTTACGTAGAGAATTGAAGGTGTTAGGCCAGCTGGTGTGTATTGAGCGAGGCGGGGGGTGGGATAGGCGACGCTTCAGGCCGGGGGATGAGTAAGAGGTGATGTTCCAGTACTGGCCGGACTCCACCAGACTTTTGTTGCCTTCGTGTTGTGTCGCCTCTGATGCCCCACCACCCACCCACCCACCCACCAACCTCCCCCTCCTTCACTGCCTTCGCCAGCCCACTCACCACTACATGTCTTCCGCCCGCTGGCCCACTTACCTACACATCCATCCATCCACCTAATCCAGGGAAACGACCTTGGGTGTTGTCCCAAAAAGTATCACCCCAGCACTTGTGCCTCAACGGGGTTCAGATCTGGTATAACTCCTCCCCCGCCCCGGGGCAGCCTAACCCTGGGGTGGAAGGGAATGTTTGTCTATCACTAAGGAGAGGGATGGAGTATGCTGCCTCAGAAGTTTCTTCAGGGATGTTAGGTTTATAAATGGACACCAAAGATGCAACTGATGTGACAAAATGAAACATTAATTGCATCTGTGTTCACTTACCTAACATTTTGTCGATAATTCTACCATCATTACTTCTTCAGGGATGATGCCCCTCCGCCCGCCAAATCACCCTCTGCCCACCTTCAGCAGCAACCCGCCTCTAGTGCCCACCTTCAACGTCTACCCAACTCTAGTGCCCACCTTAGCAGCTACCACCTCGGCCACTTCCCGACCTACCCAGCCCACTCTTACAACCCCTCGCTGCTAGTGACACAACTAGGCGCCGCCTGCTGTCTTCTGAGAGTGGCTGGCCACAGAATCTCCAGATAAAGAGGCTGTCCCTTCAGTCAGCCCGTGGCTATAATTCCAACCAGGGAGGGTAGGCCTATAGAGAAAGATGCTCTCTTTAAATTCTCGTCTACCTGCCAGTGCCCAGAACCAAACTACAAATTACAGGAACGCCTTATAAATTAAATTTAACTCTCTGGAAAGAAAGAGAGAGAGAGAGAAACTGTATGAAACACATGCAAATATAGGGGTCTCTTCCGGAGGTCACCAGAACTAGAGCAAGCCTGGTTGCTGGCCTGATATATCAAGCTGTTAGTGCCCGACTCCCGCAGTTCAGCGTATGCACCACAACAGAAATTTGTCGCGTTCCCACTTTAAGACAGCTAGGGGGTTGTTGGTGCTCCCCCTTAGTCATGAAAGGTGTTGAGGAGTCTTGGTTCCTGTACATTTATTGGGCGATACTTGAGGGCCTGGTTCCACATCTGCATATTACTATAACGTATTGGAGCGAGAAATAGCGAGCCCAGAAATCTGAATACTGTCAGTTACCAGAAGATAACAGAAACTGCTACAGTAAGTATAGAAGTCTTCAAGAGGAGACTAGACGAGCACCTCCACCAAGTGCCAGATCAACCAGGCTGTGAAGTATATTTGGGCCAACGGGCCGTCACCAGCAACAGCATGGTTGACCTAGTAAGCCACCAGTCAAATCGGACCCTGGTCCGGGCTACGAGAGTAGGATAAATCTTGAAACCCTTCGAAAGGAAAGTGGGTGCAGGGGCTTCAGTCCACACCCACCTCCTTTCAAAGCATGAGTGGGGGTTAGTCCTCCAACCTCATCCCCTGACTAGACACAAGGGGTTGAGAGTCTCCGCCACCCAGCCCCTAAGACGGCAGGCGTGGGGGTGGGAATCCCCCATACCCAACCACCGATAAGGCATTTGTAGGGGTGGGTGGTCCAACACACCTACCTCCTGACAAGGCAGGTGTTGGAGGGGACTTTAAAAATCATCAGAGCTACCAAAGAATTTTTTTTATGAACCGTTTAAAAATCAAAGTTTATCTTAGCGATGGACAGCGCCAGGTTATTCTGCCTGTCACTAATAAAGGTGGTCATTCATTCTTATGTAGGGAAAAAATCAGTCTTGTTCGATATAATGGGCCGAGGCATTTATATTGGAAATTATCTGCAACTTTCACTTGAGGAGTTAATGAATTCCACTTACACGATGGTTGCGCGGGGAAACTCACGTGTCAAGGGTGATGCAGTTCCTGTGTATGGGGAAATAGTTAAGTGGTAGATGTGTTGTACTGCCTGCGTAACTTGTCAAATGGTTGACTCTTATGTATGATCTGTTACCTTTTCAGACTGGGAAATTGCTGTTTGAAACACGATGTGCCATCTTGATAATTTGACACTAATGCGAAGATAAATGGCAGCAGAAGCATTATTAACCAAGATTTATGAGCGGTATTATTGCACCACGTCTTCATTCCAGCTGAGGTGGCCGTGTGTTGTGGCACAGTAGTACTGCTTCTTACTCTCTCTTAAAAGTAATTTTGTCATGTGCTGCGGTTATTAGTGCAAAAACTTAAGTTGTAAGCCTGATCTGTTGTAGGGGTGGAGAACTTTCTTTCCAAAGGTCACATACATAATATACATTTGGTATAAATGTTTCTCTGCTTTCCTGTATGTTTTTAAGAATCCTTGAGCCTGTAATGTTTGTTGTAATATTTATAAAGCCTGACTTGAGACAGGACCTAGAGGAAAGGTGATTCCGTAACCGGTAACAGATATATAAATAGTGGATACATAGTAATAGTACGGTGGTAAATAGCAATCATCTAGGGAGGTGCTACCATCCTATAACATGAATGTGAAGCGGAAGCCTGTTACATGTTTTACACTCTGGCTGGATTGTTGGTCCTTTCTTTGCCTTTTAAAATTATACGAGAGGTACATCTTACACACTTACGCTTAAATTAATTATACTCTTATCTATTTTACCCATGTTTTGTTATGGCTCTCATTCTTGCAGTAGTTTCATAACAAATTAGGAGACCTGGTCTGATATCATTAACCGTTAACAGATACGAACATATAACAGCAAGGCCATACACGGCAGCTGATTTTGAGATTGAGGGTGTGTTGTGGACAAGTATCATGTGGTGAGAAAACGGTGGTGAAGACTGCTGTATCAGACTACAACATGATCGAGGCTCAAACCTGTGTGCACAGTGGCCTGGAACAGAAACATCCTCAGTCAGGAGGACGAATTCCACAAATTTTATTTCGACAAGAGTAACATCAACTGAGACCAAATAAATTGTGGCTTTCATGAAACCAGCTGGGGAAAATGTGACCACCTCGGCTCTAAACCAGTTTCTCGGAATGATGAACTCTTTGGTGCTCGCAGTATGCTTCAGACACATATTTCTACGGCAAAAGAGATGATGCAAACTAGAGAGAGTGGCGCTCCCTCGACAGGCAAAGACAACAGATAACACCTTCTAAAAGGAAGCATTTCTCTGAAACACAAAAGGAAACTCTGGTTAGGGAAATGGAGAACGTCGAGTACAAACTGCATAATATAGAATTTATGAGAGGGAGCAAAGAACCATAAAAGAAATTATAAATCCCACATCCAGTATAGGGCTTTAACTCAAATATGAGACATACTTATGTCAGTAAGCAAATGAGTGAAATACTGAGGTCACAATACGACTCTGTGCTCAGTAAATGAATCACTCATCAGTCTTCAGATCGACAACTCTAATGAGTATTTCGTAACTGAGACTCGAAACATCCATCATCCCCACCTTTTCTGAAGTAGCCTTGTCTCCAGTTGGAAGAAGCCATCGACAGCATGCACATGTATTCTGCCTCAGGACCAGACTCTTGGGACTTCATATTTGTCAAAAATTACAAATCATTATCTCGGACTTTTACTTTTCTATGAGGAGCATTGACACGGGTGTCAACCCACAGCCATTAAAGAATATATTGCCGTACTTCACAAAGATAACAGTAAATCAATGGTGAAAAACTATAGACCAGTAGCACTACACACATTTTCATAATCGTTGAACGAGTCCTTAGAAGAGAGATTGCCTATCATATGGAATTGTAACACTTGTGCAATCCAGGGAGCATGAGTTGAGAATGGGTCGCTCCTGCCTTTCACAATTGCTAGATCGTTAGGAAATGGTCTTGGATGCACTGAAAGATAAGCTAAATGCTGATATAGTGTGCACTGTTTTGTAAAATTTGCCAAAGCCTTCGACAAATGCGACCATGAGGTGACAGCACACAAATAAGTGCAAAAGGAATAACGGGAAAAAGTGGGCAGGTGGATATTTAACTTTTTAACGAATAAAACCCAGAGTAGGTGTAAACAGAGTGAAGTCGGAGGCTGCCATAGTGTAAAGCTCTATTCGTCAAGGCACCAAACTCACTCCACTCTTTGTTTCTCATTCTTATATCCGACATACCCAAGAACATAAATCATACCATCGTAACATCCTTTGCTGATGACACGAGAATCTCTTGAGAATGGCGTCTGTCGAAGACACAGCAAATCTTAAAGTGAGTCTTCCGGTGGGCCTCAGATAATATGATTTTAATAGAGAACAACTTTTAGTTCCTCCGCAGTGGATAAATTTAAGAAATAAAGACTGAAACGGAGTACAAGGCAATCGCAAATCATTCAGTAGAGCTAAAGTTCCATGTGCAAGACCTAGGAGTGATGTCAGATTTCACATTCAAGTATCACAACAATATTTCTATTGCTACTATAAGGAAATTGATAAGCTGAATAACTAGTTCTTTCAAGACAATCCATGCTGGGCCAGTAATGATAATGCTGTATACTAGCGACCTCCAAAGCAGGCAAGATTGCTAAGCTAGAAAATGTATAGAGTTTTCGCTCCTTATACACATTTAATCAAACATCTGAACTATTGAAATCCTTGAACCGTACTTCTTGGAACACTGGTGAGAAAAGTACTGGTCAGAACCTGCACACCAGAATTACTTCGTATGAAACCAAGACTGCGAAAAGAATAAAAAGCAGGATCGCGACAAGTACAGTGAAATAATTCAGTGTGTGTCAGAGGTCCCTGACTTTTCAACGCCCTCCCATCGTGCATAAGGGGTATTACCAAGAAACATCTGACTGTTTTCAAGGGACTTTGATAAGTTCGTTAAATCAGCTCTTCATCAACGTGACTGTGGTTCATCCATTGGACTTCGTGCAGCAAACAGTAATAGCCTGGTTGATAAGGGCGTTGATCCCCGAAAACAACCTTTAGGTAAGGTGTCACTGGTGGTGGGAGGGAGACATCACTACTAGTGAGACCTGAGGGAGGAAGGAGTTACAGGATTGCACAACTCGAGATGAGCTATATTAGGACTGTACCAGTTACACATGTTATGCATTATGCACCACCTTGTTAGTACTTAGCCTTCATATCTACCTGCTGGGTTACTTGCTTTATACATAAGGCCACACACGAGAACCGTGTGTATATAAAGTGAAATGTGTCGAGGTCGTAAGTTCAGCGAGAACTTCATTAAAATCCCTGATTTCAACGTATTATTTACAGATATGTAAATGATAGCTAAATATTAGAGGTCCTTAGATAAGCAAGCTGTTTCTGTTCTTGTGCATAAGGGCAGCAACAGCCTGTTAAACCTGGTTGCCATTTAGGAAGTATTCTTGCTCGCGCGCATATTCTGTGTCTCACACACACACACACACACACACACACACACACTGCTCATTAAAAACCAGTGGGGTTTTGAGAAAATGGAAGGAATGGATGGCACGGGCGAAAGGGACTACTTAGGAACAATCCAGTCTGAGGGACATAAGGTGATAATTGCAGTAATGTACAACCCACCACAGAACTGCAGGAGGCCAAGAGAAGAATACGATGAGAGCAACAGAGCAATGATCGACACACTAGCCGAGGTGGCCAGGAGAGCACACATGGGGAGAGCAAAGTTACTAGTTATGGGTGATTTCAATCACAAGGAGATTGACTGGGAAAACCTGGAGCCCCATGGGGGTCCCAAAACATGGAGAGCCAAGATGATGGATGTGGTACTGGAAAACCTCATGCATCAACATGTTAGAGACACTACCAGAGAGAGAGGAGAGGATGAACCAGCAAGGTTGGACCTTGTATTCACCATGAGTAGTTCGGACATCGAGGGTATCATGTATGAAAGGCCCCTGGGAGCTAGTGATCATGTGGTTCTGTGCTTCGACTACATAGTTGAGCTCCAAGTGGAGAGAGCAGGAATAGGCTGGGAAAAACCAAACTACAAAAGGGGGAACTACTCAGGCATGAGGAACTTCCTTCAAGACATTCAGTGGGAGAGGGAACTGACAGGAAAACCAGTACAAGAAATGATGGACTATGTAGCAACAAAATGCAAGGAGGCAGAGGAGAGGTTTGTTCCCAAGGGAAACAGAAATAATGGGAAGAACAGAATGAGTCCTTGGTTCACCCAAAGGTGTAGGGAGGCAAAAACTAGGTGTACTAGAGAATGGAAAAGGTACAGAAGACAGAGAACTCAGGAAAATAAAGAAATCAGCCGAAGAGCCAGAAACGAATATGCACAGATAAGAAGGGAGGCTCAGAGACAATATGAAAATGACATAGCATCAAAAGTAAAGACTGACCCGAAGCTGTTGTACAGCCACATCAGGAGGAAAACAACAGTCAAGGACCAGGTAATCAGACTGAGGAAGGGTGATGGGGAATTCACAAGAAACGACCGAGAGGTTTGTCAGGAGCTCAACACAAGATTTAAAGAGGTATTTACAGTGGAAACCAGTAGGACTCCAAGAAATCAGAACAGGGGGGCACACCAGCAAGTGCTGGATGAGGTACATATAACCAAGGAGGAGGTGAAGAAGCTGCTATGCGAACTTGACACCTCAAAGGCAGTGGGACCAGACAACATCTCTCCATGGATCCTTAAAGAGGGAGCAGAAATATTGTGTGAGCCATTAACAAAGATCTTCAACACATCATTTGAAACTGGGCAACTCCCTGAGGTATGGAAAATGGCAAATGTAGTCCCAATTTTTAAAAAGGGAGACAGACATGAGGCACTAAACTACAGACCTGTATCACTAACGTGTATAGTATGCAAGGTCATGGAGAAGATCATCAGGAGGAGAGTGGTAGGACACCTGGAAAGAAACAAGTGTATAATTGACAACCAGCACGGTTTCAGGGAAGGAAAATCCTGTGTCACGAACCTACTAGAGTTTTATGACAAGGTGACAGAAGTAAGACAAGAGAGAGAGGGGTGGATCGACTGCATATTTTTGGACTGCAAGAAGGCCTTCGACACAGTTCCTCACAAGAGGTTACTGCAAAAGCTAGAGGACCAGGCACACATAACAGGAAAGGCACTGCAATGGATCAGAGAATATCTGACAGGGAGGCAACAACGAGTCATGGTACGCGACGAGGTGTCAGAGTGGGCGCCTGTGACAAGAGGGGGTCCACAGGGGTCAGTCCTAGGACCTGTGCTGTTCTTGGTATATGTGAACGACATAACGGAAGGGATAGACTCAGAAGTGTCCTTGTTTGCAGATGATGTGAAGTTAATGAGAAGAATCAAATCGGACGAGGATCAGGCAGGACTACAAAGAGACCTGGACAGGCTACAAGCCTGGTCCAGCAACTGGCTCCTTGAATTTAACCCTGCCAAATGCAAAGTCATAAAGATTGGGGAAGGGCAAAGAAGACCGCAGACACAATATAGTTTAGATGGCCAAAGACTGCAAACCTCACTCAAGGAAAAAGATCTGGGGGTGAGTATAACACCGAGCATATCTCCTGAGGCGCACATCAATCAGATAACTGCTGCAGCATACGGGCGCCTGGCAAACCTACGGATAGCGTTCCGATACCTCAGTAAGGATTCGTTCAAGACTCTGTATACCATCTACGTCAGGCCCATACTGGAGTATGCAGCACCAGTTTGGAATCCACACCTAGTCAAGCACGTCAAGAAATTAGAGAAAGTGCAAAGGTTTGCAACAAGGCTAGTCCCAGAGCTACGGGGATTGTCCTATGAAGAAAGGTTGAGGGAAATCGGCCTGACGACACTGGAGGACAGGAGGGTCAGGGGAGACATGATAACGACATATAAAATACTACGCGGAATAGACGAGGTGGACAAAGACGGGATGTTCCAGAGATGGGACACAGACACAAGAGGTCACAATTGGAAGTTGAAGACTCAGATGAATCAAAGGGATGTTAGGAAGTATTTCTTCAGTCATAGAGTAGTCAGGCCATGGAATAGCCTAGAAAGTGATGTAGTGGAGGCAGGAACCATACATAGTTTTAAGGCGAGGTATGATAGAGCTCATGGGGCAGGGAGAGAGAGGACCTAGTAGCAATCAGCGAAGAGGCGGGGCCAGGAGCTGTGACTCGACCCCTGCAACCACAAATAGGTGAGTACACACACACACACACACACACACACACACACACACACACACACACACACACACACACACACACACACACACACAGAGGACCTAGTAGCAATCAGCAAAGAGGCGGGGCCAGGAGCTCGGACTCGACCCCCGCAACCTCAACTAGGTGAGTACACACGCACGCACTACCACACACGCATTACCACACATGCACTACCCCCCCCCCACACACACACACACACACATCTCAGTAGTAACAGTTACCAGTAAGCAGTTACCAGTGTCAGTAGTGACTCTCAGTAGAACCAGTTACCAGTAACCAGGAACCCGGCCAGTCAAAGTGACTTTCAAGGCAGATTCGACTCGAAACTGGATCCTCCAGGAGAAAGCATGACTAAGGGACATGCCAGCATACCAGAAGGTGCATCTTGACTGTGACAGAACACAAGAAGAAAGGCAGAAACTGAAAGAGATGGTAGAAAGACGAAAGGAGGAAAGAGAGGTGGAGATGGAGATGGACAGGAGAACCCAGACTCAGGATGAAGATCAAATACAGCCTCCCTCACAACCACCTACAGAAGCCCCCCCAACCAGGACAACCCCAATGCAACCAAGCATTCTAACCCAAAAAACACATCCATATCCAGTGCCCCCACCCACCTCATTACAAACTTCACCCTCACAGCCACCACCCATAGTTCCTTATCAGGTCTTCCAATTCCCCAACCCCAAGGTACTCCCCAGACCACAGTTTTAGAAAAGTTGAAGGTTTAGTATACAAATGCAGACAGAATAAGTGCAAGGAGTGGCATGAAAGAATCAAGGAGACATCCCCAGACATAGCACTCACAGAAACGAAACTCACCAGGATGATAACAGATGCAATCTTTTCACCCGGATATCAAATCCTCAGGAAAGATAGGAGGAGGAGAGGGGGAGGAGGAGTTGCACTGCTCATTAAAATCTGGTGGGGATTTGAGGAAATGGATGGAATGTGCAAAAGGGACTACTTAGTAGGAACAGTCCAGTCTGAGGGCCATAAGGTTGTAATTGCAGTAATGTACAACCCACCACAGAACTGCAGGAGGCCAAGAGAAGAATACAACGAGAGCAACAGAACAATGGCTGACACACAACTGAGGTGGCCAGAAGAGCTCACATGGGGGCAGCAAAGTTATGGGTGATTTCAACCACAAGGGAAAACCTGGAGCCCCATGGGGGTCCTGAAACATGGAGAGCCAAGATGATGGATGTGGTACTGGAAAACCTCATGCATCAACATGTTAAACACACTACCAGAGAGAGAGAGGTGAGGATGATCCAGCAAGACTGGACCTTGTATTCACCTTGAGTAGTTTGGACATCAAGGATATCACGTATGAAAGGCCCCTTTGAGCTAGTGATCATATGGTTCTGTGCTTTGATTACATAGTTAAGCTACAAGTGGAGAAAGTAGCAGGAATAGGACAGGAAAACCAAACTACAAAAGGGGGGACTACACAGGCATGAGGAACTTCCTACAAGATATTCAGTGGGAGAGAGAACTGGCAGGAAAACCAGTAAAAGAAATGGACTATGTGACAAAATGCAAGGAAGCAGAGAAGAGGTTTGTTCCCAAGGGAAACAGAAATGATGGGAAGACCAGAACGAGTCCTAGGTTCACCCAAAGGTGTAGGGAGGCAAAAACTAGGTGCACTAGAGAATGGAAAAGATACAGAAGACAAAGGACCCAGGAAAATAAAGAGATCAGCCGAAGAGCCAGAAACAAATATGCACAGATAAGAAGGGAGGCTCAGCGACAATACGAAAATGACAGCATCGAAAGTCAAGTGTGACCCGAAGCTGTTGTATAGCCACATCAGGAGGAAAACGACAGTCAAGGACCAGATAATCAGGCTGAGGAAGGATGATGGGGAGTTCACAGGTAATGACCAAGTTGTATGTGAGGAGCTCAACACGAGATTTAAAGAAGTATTTACAGTGGAAACAGGTAGGACTCCAGGAATTCACAACAGGGAGGTACACCAACAAGTGCTGGATGAGGTACACAACCGAGGAGGAGGTGAAGAAGCTTCTGTGTGAACTTGATACCTCAAAGGCTGTGGGAACAGACATCTCTCTGTGGGTCCTTATGTCATGTGGGTTTTCGAAAACGTGGATAGGGTAAGAATACTCATGTAGGCTGGTAGTACGTATAATATAACGGAAAGTGCAATGATTCACACAGACGGTTGGTAGTGAGTCGTCTACTGGTACACTGGTTACTGGTAACTGGTTACTAGGAACTGGTACTACTACTGAGACTTAGAAAGGGAGCAGAGATGCTGTGTGTGCCACTAACAAAGATCTTCAACACATCCATTGAAACTGGGCAGCTACCTGATGTATGGAAGATGGCAAATGTAGTCCCTATGTTACTAACATGAATAGTATGCAAAGTCATAGAGAAGATTATCAAGAGGAGAGTGGTGGAGCACCTGGAAAGAAACAAGCATATAATCGACAACCAGCACGGTTTCAGGGAAGGTAACTCCTGTGTCACAAACCTACTGGAGTTTTATGAAAAGGTGACAGAAGTAAGACGAGAGAGAGAGGGGTGGATAGACTGCATTTTCTTGGACTACAAGAAGGCCTTCGACACAGTTTCTCACAAGAGGTTAATGCAAAAGCTAAAGGATCAGGCACACATAACAGGAAAGGCACTGCAATGGATCAGGGAATATCTCATAGGTAGGCAACAACGAGTCATGGTACGTGACGAGGTGTCAGAGTGGGCGCCTGTGACAAGCGGGGTTCTACAGGGGTCAGTCCTAGGACCTGTGCTGTTTTTGGTGTATGTGAATGACATAACGGAAGGGATACTCAGAAGTGTCCTTGTTTGCAGATGATGTGAAGTTAATGAGGAGAATCAAATCGGTCGAGGATCAGGCAGGACTACAAAGAGACCTGGACAGGCTACAAGTCCGCTCCAGCAACTGGCTCCTTGAATTTAACTCTGCCAAATGCAAAGTCATGAAGATCGGGGAAGGGCAAAGAAGACCGCCAAATACTGCAAACCTCACTCAAGGAAAAAGATCTTGGGGTGAGTACAATACCGAGCACATCTTCTGAGGCGCACATCGATCAGATAACAGCTGCGGCATACGGGCGTTTGGCAAACCCAAGGACAGCGTTCTGATACCTCAGTAAGGAATCGTTCAAGACTCTGTACACCATATACGTCAGGGCCATACTGGAGTGTGTAGCACCAGTTTGGAATCTACACCTGGTCAAGCACGTCGAGAAATTAGAGAAAGTGCAAAGGTTTGCTACAAGAGTAGTCCCAGTGCTAAGGGGATTGTCCTACGACGAAACGTTAACGGAAATTGGCCTGACGACACTGGAGGACAGGAGGATCAGGGGAGACATGATAACGACATATAAAATACTGCGCGGGATAGACAAGGTGGACAAAGACAGGATGCTCCAGAGATGGGACACAGAAACAAGGGGTCACAATTGGAAGTTGAAGACTCAGATGAGTCAAAAGGATGTTAGGAAGTATTTCTTCAGTTATAGAGTTGTTAGGCAGTGGAATAGCCTAGAAAGTGACGTACTGGATGCGGGAACCATACGTAGTTTTAAGACGAGGTTTAATAAAGCTCGTGGAGCAGGGAGAGAGAGAGGACCTAGTAGCACTCAGTGAAGAGGCGGAGCCGGGAGTTATGACTCGACCCCTGCAACCGCAAATGGCTGAGCACACACACACACACACACACACACACACACACACACACACACACACACACACACACACACACACACACACACACACACACAGTTTTAAGACGAGGTTTGATAAAGCTCATTGAGCGGGGAGAGAGAGGGACTAGTAGCAACCGGTGAAGAGGCGGGGCCAGGAGCTAGGACTCGACCCCTGCAACCACAAATAGGTGAGTACACACACGCGCGCGCGCACACGCACGCACGCACGCACCGGTTGGAAGAATCCTGAATTACGCAGAGAAATTTTTCCTGTAAACTTGACTTTCTCTTGCGCACTACACAAAATGTGAAGATTTTTTGATGTTTTTATATCAGTGCTGTGAGCCAAATAGGAAATGGATTTTTTTTTTTTTTTTGCATTTTTATACGTTTAAAACCTATCTACTGCAGGTAGATTATTAAGGTTGCATTCACCTGTATAGCAACAAAGAATACATTATATACATTAAGTTTGTGTGTAATGAAAGATGTAGACTTAGGTGTACATGTGTTGTGGGTGAAAACTGTCAACACTGGGTTTTCAGGAGGAGCAGCGTCTTTTCAGTGGTTTTGTATACTATACCGGCGCATTGTTGTCGTTCCAGCATTTCCTCTTTCTGCCGCGTGCTCGTTTACTTTAGTTTTTACTCTGGGCTTACAATTACATGTAGGACGTGAAAGAAGTCTTGGTTTAAAGGAAATTACACTTTGTAACTGAAACCGTCCATATATAAGTATGAAGACAACGAAACATTGCCAACGAGCATTTACTGGGACAGTTTCGCTCTACACGGAACGAAACGTTGTCACAAAGCTTGTTCTACAGCTTGTCTTTGTCTTCATGCTGATTAATAATAAACCATTTTATCAACACCAAATATAAGAGTGAATCATGGAATAAATCTTTACTTCACAAATAAGACTTAAGAATTTCCGTTTGTCTAGTTTGCTGTAATCTTATATTTACGGGGAAGCGCTAAACTGTATGGATCATATAGCATTTTGGGTTGGGAGATAAACAGGTTTCATCCAAGGAAAGGGAGGATAGTTACAATTCCTTAGATCAAAAGCCCTTCGGCATTAATGTTCTCCTTACACAAATAACCCGCACATAGAAGAGAGAAGCTTACGACGACGTTTCGGTCCGACTTGGACCATTTACAAAGTCACACTAACCAGAAGTGGAGCAGGACTTTGTAAAGTGTGACTTTGTAAATGGTCCAAGTCGGACCGAAACGTCGTCGTAAGCTTCTCTCTTCTATGTGCGGGTTATTTGTGTATCGTTCCAGTCACGGTATTGTGCCTTTTTTTTTTTTTGTTATATATGTTCTCCTTCAGTGAATTATTTATACAAGTAGATTTAGAGGCAGTCTTCACCAGGTGGTGTTTATACACGGGATGGTGTGTTTACACATAATGACTAAATGAACGACTTAATGTTTCCTACGTTGTTTAAAGAGAGACATATCAATAGGATAGGAAGTATGTCTTCTAGTAGTGTGTTCCGGTCATAACCAACCTTCCAGCGTTGTCTGCACATTCAAAGGTCATGTACGGCCCGTATATAGCCATTAATTAAAGCATCTAAATTACTGGAAACGCCTCAAGGTCCTAAATGAATATTCGCGGAGAGGGAGAGATACATTATAATATATAGGTGGAAAGTACTTCAGGGCGTAGTCAGAAAGCTGAACACTGCCATAACATACTAGAGTGAGATATATGAAAGAATACTTTGAACAAAGCCAATGAAAGGCAGGGGTGCAGTGGCCACAATAAGAAAACGTTGTATCAACATACGCTGTCCCAGACTTTTTAACATCTTGCCTAAAGATATCAAAAACTGCTGAGATAAGTATAGACTTTTTCAGGAGGAAGCTGAGCAAGTATCATTATCAGGTGCCAGAGTAACCGTACTGTGATGGATATGTGGGCCAGCAAGCTGTCAACAGCACAGCCTGATTGACCAGGCAAGTATCAAACCTGGCCAGGGCCGGGCTTCGAGAGTCGGAAAGCTCTCGAAATTCATCAAAGGTCAAAGGTAAAGGTATGGAGGGATCCGTGGTTAGGTTTCTAAGAGCAGTAATTTATATACAGGAAATAATCGCTGTAGAAGGTTCTGAGAAGAGTACTACTTGTGTAAAGCCCTCCTAAAAGTTGCTCTCTCCAAACACAATGCTCTTGGTGGTGGTGTCCAATTTCTTCTGTCTGTCCCCTTAGTGAACTTTATGATTAGGGTAAGAGTTTTAAGTTAAGTGAAGAAAAAAGTGTGAGATGTGATGTTGACGGTGTCGGGTCGTCCATCTTCACGTTACTTGCAAAGATGTAGTTTCATGCATTGTCTGATTCTCTATCGAACGTTGCCCATGGTAAATTTGTTGAGAATGTCGTGTTCTGGGCGTGAGTTTGTGTGTGGAGCAGCTATCTTTGTAAGTTGTGCTCTGTGAGAGAACTCTTCAGCGTGTGCTGAGAGTTTGGCTGCACTCTAATGTAGAAATAGTTGAAGCGCCGGAGGAAAGTGGAGTTTAAAGTTAGCGAGGTGTCAAGGCGTAGACTTCGGGGCGACTTTTTCCTTCAAGCAATGCCCCAGTAGAGAATGACCGTTCTTGATGCTCTGTTTTGAGTAAAAGAAGACATTCTCCTAAAATAACTCTAACTCCAGTGTGTCGAGCGCTAATGACTAAAATTGTAAAATATATATACCGACACTGATGATGACACAATGTACAGGTTTTGGAACACTTTTCGTCCAACAGGACCTTAATATATACAGTCCAAGAAAAATATGAGTTTATATAGTGGCTGAGGAGAGGTTCGTGAGGTGTTGAGTTCAGTCTAGTTTGTTTAGAAGGTGGTAATGTACACACGTCTTTTATTCAACATATATATATATATATATATATATATATATATATATATATATATATATATATATATATATATATATATATATATATATATATATATATATATACACACACACACTCAGTGGCAACTTTATTAGATACACCTATGCACCTCGTTAATGCAGATATATAAGCAGCCTATCATGTGGCAGAACCTCAATATCTAAAAGACATCAGACTGGGAAAGAAATGTGATGTAAGTGACTATGACCATGGAATGATTGTTGGTGCTAGAATGGGTGGTTTGGCTGTCTCAGAAACTGCTGAACTTCTGGGATTTTCACGAATAACAGTTTCGAGAGTTTACACTGAATGAATGATGTGAAAAACAAAACATCCAATTAGCAGAAGTTTTGAGAGCGAAAACGCCTTGATGATGAGAGGTCAGACGAGAATGGCCAGACTGGTTCAAGCTGGTGGGAAGGTGACAGTAACTCAACCACACGTTACAACAGTAATATGCAGAAGAGCATCTCTGAACTTGCAACATGTTGAACCCTGTTGTGGATGAGTTACAGCAGCAGAAGACCTTACTGGGTTCCACTCCTCTCAGCTAAGAACAGGAAAATGAGGCTACAGTGGGTACACGCTCAGTTGACAGTTGAATATTGGAAAATGCAGGAGGGCCCCGATATACAGCAGCTTCTTTTCAGTGTTTAACATTTTCGTTGGCTTCAAATTGAGCCATTGTTCATTATATTCCACACGCTATCGATCTTCGCCGGCCAGTGGAACAGTGGCTCAGTTGAAAGCCAACGAAACATGGAACACCGAAAAGGGATGCTGTATGCAATTTCTGCTGCGATGTGCAAATGATAGGGTCAGAATTTGGCGTAAACCTTTTCAGATGTGTAACAGGAAATTCGCAGCATAAATGTGCAACTGACAAATCTGCAGCAATAAGGACCAAGATCTCTAAGGAATATTTTAGCACCTTGTTGAGTCCAGGCCATGAAGAATTCAGATTGTTCTGGGGGCAAAAGGGGGTCCTACCCAGTACTAGAAAGGTGTACCTAATAAAATGGTCTTTGTGTGATATATATATATATATATATATATATATATATATATATATATATATATATATATATATATATATATATATATAAATTTTATATAATAGTGTGTAAAGTAATTAATGAACAATGGTATATTACCTGAAAGTTATCTGAAGACAATTCTGGTTTACGCCCTGATTAGCCAGACAGTGCTAAGCACAGTCCGCCTGATCAGGAACTAGCTTGAGCAACTTAACCAGTTCCCTCTTGAAGACAGTGTAATAAAAAATAATAACGGTCGGAGAATCGAGCCTCCGTCATACCTTGTGCTGAATGTCCATTACGGATTTAGCTCTTAATAATAATAAAAGTAATATAGATTGTATTTCATGATGCGCTAAACCCGCGTGGACCATTCAGAGGAGTTTTGAGACACTGACCGCGGGTTCAAATCCCGCCCGTGGTATGGTTTGTTTGCAATCGTGTCATTACGATTTCGTGAGTCACGTTGACGGCAGTGAAGGGACTTGAGCTAGAGTTCGTCACGGCCACGCTAGCTGGAGATTCGACTGTAAAAACTTGCATTTGTGGCCACAGTGGTGCCTATGCTAACCTTCCTATGGTGTAGAAATATACCTAGTTGGACGAATCTTATTGTGGCTAGCTGGTCCAGTGGCTAACGTGGCGGTCTGGAGTTTTGAGACTCTCTGACCGCGGGTTCAAATCCCGCCCGTGGTATGGTTTGTTTGCAATCTTGTCATTACGATTTCGTGAGTCAAGTCGAGTGGTAGAGGCTCTATTTTGCGGTTGCTAATTGTGACTGAGTCTCTGATCCGTCAGGTTGTTAGTAATAGCTATTTACATTCAAGCTAGCTGCAGAGAATCCTGTTGTAGCATAAATTTCGGTGAGTTGCAGGATGTATTGTGGTTGGTGTTCGTCTGGTCTAGTCTTCCATATAACACCGTGAAGCACCACATCACCTGAACTCCCTTCTTAACCTTGGTTCTTGCTTTCTATCCTCTCAAGTTGTGACGACACAGAAACCAGGTCAGGTTTTGTGTTTTTATTTTACTGGTACATTTTTATTAATTAATAACTTTAAGTTAATTTGACTGCAACATATAACTCATTGTTGCCTTATACACCTCACACAACTGCCAAATGCGGTTTTTGTGATATTGATTGAAAATTTTGTAGACAAAATACTACTTATAAAAATGTACATATCGTCATTAATCTTTATTGTGTACTACTGACAATCGTATGTACTGTGATTTCATTCGTATGTTTTCGTTGTAGCATTTAATGTCCAGCAGCTACTGGTATGAATTATTTTATAAACACGTTTTGTTTTTATACTGAAGGAAGGAACAGCTCGAAAAAGGCACAAACTGTAAATTTTTTATGTTATTACCATTTGATGCCATTCAGAGATTTGTCGAGGTTTTAATGCTTTAGGTGAGGCAAGGCAGATATATGTTGTAGTACAGTTAATAATAATTCTCTCTCTCTCTCTCTCTCTCTCTCTCTCTCTCTCTCTCTCTCTCTCTCTCTCTCTCTCTCTCTCTCTCTCTCTCTCTCTCTCTCTCTCTCTCTCTCGCACAGAGTTTTACGGTTTAGAATTCTTAACTTTATTTACAAGCTAGGAATTGTTGCCTACATCAACTCATTTGAAAGCCTCTTTTATTAAGAGATATACAGGTAGGGAACTGGATGAAGTTGGAGCCATTTGTGGGCCAACGACTTCATTTGATCAACTGACTTGATTTCGTTGATGTCGTTATGTTGTATGAGTATATTTCAGACACTAGTCATTCTATAAATAAGTGATTTCAGATGAAGTGATGTTCTGGAGAAGGGTACAGTCTGAGTATAGTTACTGTTTGCTGCCCGTCTTGTTGTATAGAAGCTCAGTTCTCACTGTCCCTTGAGTGGAACCTGGTCTGGTACTTTGACAGTGTTGATCTTGTACATAACAGTAAGTCCAACCACATACCCCCCTCTCTCCTCTTTTCTCTCTTTTTCTTTTCACTATCTCTCACCTTCATCGGGCGTGGCTTAAGCATGACTCCTACACCAGGTGTGACTTATGCATGACTCTCCTACACCAGGTTTGTCTTGTGCGTGCCTTTCCTACACCAGGTTTGTCTTATGCATGACTCCTACACCAGGTGTGACTTATGACTCTCGTACACCAGGTGTGTCTGATGCGTGTCTTTCCACTACCACAGGTGTCTTCTAGTTTCACCTCTAAGTTGCGTGCTAGTTACCAGTTGCTTCTGTTACGGCTTCGTATTGTGATTGTGTTCTTTGTTTTAGCTTAAATTAAATTTTATTTTTTTATGGTTGACCGTCAGTAAGTAAATGACATAACCAGGAAGACACACAGTTGGAAAGTGCACGCTCGTTATTTACTGTCAGCAAGGTGTTCTGGCAGCGCTTGGAATATAGCAGTTGATTTATTAACTCGTCTCGCTCTTTTGTTTCTCATATTATGACGAATCAGTTAGCATGTTCATCATTCCTGTTGCCATTTGGAATATCTGGCTGCTTGAGTTTACTTTGCCAACTTTTGTGATGAAGGGTTCCAGAACCTTATCCTCCTCCTACCACAAACGTGCTCTCTTGCTCTCAAGAGCTTTTAATACCTCAGTGTGTGAAATGTGAGTGGTGGTGTCCTTAGACTTGTGCCAATGTAGTTTTTTCCTAATGCAAGTCAATTTTCCACAGATATGAATATTATTCATTCTTAATAGTATATGTATACTTGCGTGTGTGTGTGTGTGTGTGTGTGTGTGTGTGTGTGTGTGTGTGTGTGTGTGTGTGTGTGTGTGTGTGTGTGCGTGTGTGCGTGTGTGTGTACGTGTGTGTGTGTTTGTGTGTATGATCATGTTTACGATTATTATGCATGTTTCTAGTAATATAGAATTTGCTGCAACAGCAATACATGTTAGTTTATTCTCTTGTTTTTCCCATTTATTTAATAAATTTAAATTTGTCCTATGAGTTCTTTCATGATTTAGGATGTTTAGTACATCATTTATGCATTTTATTTATGCATGTATTTAATGTACTTCTACCATATCCCACTTTATTCTAGGTCTTTGAAGTAAATGTGAGCTGCCTTTAATCTTTCTTCTTGGGAACTAAATTTCTCATATCAGTTTTCCGGTGTGTTAATATTCATTGTCTAATTTAGAGACAAATTTGAAGAACAATATCAGTGAAGTTTTAGCCACGCTAGTTACAGTATAATCATGGGACAATTAATATTAATTAGACTTGTTAAGAAAAATTAATTATTAACTTTATTAGGAACACTTGTATACTTTTGCCCTGGCTTGAGGTTTTTACAAACAAATAACTCTTCGTGTTTTCCCCTTCTACTTTAATAACTTTCTGTATTAATTAGGTTTAATTTTAGTTGCCGTAGGCATATTCTTTAAACTAGACGTTTTTCCACAGTGAACTGCATTTGCCGCTGGTAATAACAAATTTTGTGTGTTGGCCTATTTCTTATATCTTGGGCAAAATTTATGTAGTTTTTATTCCACATCAGAGTCTGTATTTCGGCTCCAAGAGAGGATTTCTCCAGTGCCTTGTTGCAGTCTGTTGCACACAACACTATTAATGTCCTTCCAAAGTTCAGATAAACATCTTATTCGTTGTGGCTTATCTACTGCTTCCAGTATCAAAGTAAAAAAGTGATAGATTAATTACTGATAGGTAAAGACAACTCTCTCTTGAATCTGTTGAGAATCGCTCATCAAATTGTTTGAAAAGATAATTTTATACTGTATCTACTATTATTGAATCTAATAATTTTGTTCATTATTGACCTCATTGTGATTAGACAGAACCCTTGTATCACACTGGTCATCTAACGCGTGTCTGACACGATAACCAATTTACAATGATGTATTAAAGAGACTTTTTAAGAAGTTCCCATTTGTATTTGTTAAGACGTTTGTGTAAACACTACATGAGACTCTGAGATTTTTGTCTTATTCTGTGTACCTGTGTGAGAACCACGTAGCTAGTGAATGTAGTCATACCTACCTACCTACCTCTCTCTCTCTCTCTCTCTCTCTCTCTCTCTCTCTCTCTCTCTCTCTCTCTCTCTCTCTCTCTCTCTCTCATTCTCCCTCATATAGTTCCTTTTTCTCCCCTACTTTCCACGCGTCGTACCTCACTTCCCCTTTCCTTTCTTCTCTCTGCACCGCCTCATCTTCTTTCCCCTTCATCTCTCTACCTGTGTATCGGCCATTCTCTTTCTCTCCCTCTCCGTCTATTTAGAACCTTCCCTTGTTCTTCCAGGGGATTAGTTTAATCCTTTTCCTGACCTCCCCTTCCCTCGTATCTCTTCAGTATCCTAATTCCCATCCTCCCGCCTCTTATTTCTCGCGTTCTTCCTGCGTTACTCACCTCTCCCCTTCCCCTCGCCTCTGTCTCACCTACCGTCTTCACAAAACTTGCAAGGCTTTTCTCCACTACGTCCCCTTCTTCATTCTCTTTGTCATTGTGGAGAGTGAGGGTGGCATAGTTGGGAGGAGCGGTGGTGGTGGTGCCGGTGGCGGTGGTGGTGGTAGTGATAGTGGCGGTGGTGTAGGTAGGTGGTGGTGTAGGTTGGTGACGGTGGTGGTAGTGGTAGTGGCGGTGGTGACGGTGGCGGTGGTGACGGTGGCGGCGTAGGTAGGTGGTGGTGACGGTGGTGTAGGTTGGTGGTGGTGACGGTGGTGTAGGTTGGTGGTGGTGTAGGTTGGTGGTGGTGACGGTGGTGGTAGTGGCGGTGGTGACGGTGGCGGTGACGGTGGTGTAGATTGGTGGTGGTGACGGTGGCGCGGTGTAGGTAGGTGGTGGTGACGGTGGTGTAGGTTGGTGGTGGTGGTGTAGGTAGGTGGTGGTGGTAGTGGTGTAGGTAGGTGGTGGTGGTGGCGGTGGTAGTGGTGGTGACGGTGGTGGCGGTGATGGTGTAGGTAGGTGGTGGTGACGGTGGTGGTGGTGTAGGTAGGTGATGGTGGTAGTGGTGTAGGTAGGTGATGGTGGTAGTGGTGTAGGTAGGTGGTGGTGGTGGCGGTGGTAGTGGTATAGGTGTAGGTAGGTGTTGGTGGTAGTGGTGTAGGTAGGTGGTGGCGGTGGTAGTGGTGGTGGCGGCGGTGGTGGTGTAGGTAGGTGGTGGTGATAGTTGATAATAGTAGAAGTTGGTGTTTCTTATGGTTACCGGTGGTAGTGATAGCGGTGATGTTTATTGTTGTGCTGTTGGTGGTATTACTGAATGGTGGGTGGGTGGCGGCAGTGTCTGTGGTAACAGTATGGGTGGTGCTGGTTGTGATAGAAGTGGCGAGGGTGAATAGTGGTGGTGAGAATAGTAATAATGGTAGACGATTTGTATTAATAATAAAGGTCATTCTCATTGAAATAGGTATACACCTTCAGAATTCACAGTTCGCGAAGATTCAGTCAAGCATCTCAAATACTGTGATGGATATGTGGGGCAGCGGGCCTCCAGCAGCAACAGCCTGGTTGACCAGGCAGGCACCAGACGAGCCTGGCCCATGACCGGGCTCCGAGAGTAGTGACACTCGAAATTCTTCAAAGGTATAAAGTCAGTTTGAAATCAGCCAGGCTAGCATCAGCAGCCTGGTTGATCAGGCTACCAATCCTGAGGCCTGATCTGGGCCCGGGCCACAGGGGTAGCGACCCTTCTCCCAAAATTGTTTTCAAGGGACTCCCCTATATCTCCACGACCACCTCGTTGATGTCAGGCGTACCGCGTCCTCGAGTACAGTTCTAGGTTCCAAGTGCTCCCAGTAACTGAGGTTCTTGACTGAGTTTATACGAACTCCGAAGTTTCTCTGTCCATTTTCCAGCTCAGCAGTTTCATCTATCGTGACCGTGAAAGGGGCCGTTAGTGCACAACAATATTACAGCTTGTAGAGAACGAGTGACCTGAAATGTCATCATTGGCTTGGCACCTCTTATTCTGAAAGTTCTAATTATCCAGCCCGTCATTTTCATTGAAATTGCAATAACGTTGTGCTGCTCGAACGTGAGATCTGACATTATAACTCCCAGATTTCTCACGTTTAATTTAGGTTCTGTTGAGTAGTTTGAGTTTGTCTTGTACTCCGATCTTGTTTTTATTTTTTTTCATTCTTCTGTGACGTAGCAACTGAAATATGTTCTCACTGAATATCATATTGTTGTCGGTAGCTCACTGGAAGTCTTGATAAATATAAGCATAGAGGCTCGCTTTGTCTTCAGTGAATGCTTCTCTCATATAAATTTTTGTATCGTCTACAAAGGATGATACGGTGATTGATGTCCCTGTCTGTGTTTAACACGAGAATGAGAAAGAGAAGTGAGGCCTTGGGGGATAACTTTTCACTGTAGCAACCCCTGATTGCACTCTGTTTACTATTGCTCTTTGGGTTATATTTGTTAGGAAGTTAAATATCTAACTACCCACTTTCCCAGTTATTCCATCATTGTGCATTATACGCACAATTATCCCATGTTTGCACTTGTCAAAGACTTTCGTTAAGTCGGTATATTCTACATCTGCGATTTGTGTTTTCCTTGTCTTCCAGTGTATCCAAGACCATTGTAACTGTCAGGCAATTGCAGAGGCAGATCGGCAGACGGTGGACAATACCTCCAGTGGAAAGCAGGGGCAGTACAAGGACATTAATAAAACACTCGCTAGGTATAAAGGAACCAAAACTCTTCAAGTCCCTCTCTTCATGCGTAAAAGAAATCACCAACAAACCCATAACCTTCTTTAAAAAAGAAATTGATGAGTTCCTCAAGTTAGTTCCTGATCAGCCGGCCTGTGGTGCATACGTTTGTTTGCTTGCGGCTGGCAGTAATAACCTTGTCGATGAGGCCAGCATCTAGGAGGCATGATCAGGGACTGGGCCTCGAGGGCGCTCACCCCTAACACTTAGCTACAGTTGACCGCCAGTCGGATTGTGTTGTAGACGTTGGACTGTGGGTGGCGGGCACCAACAACTTGATTGATTAGACCAATAACCAGGAGGCCAGGTCTGGGACCGGGCTGCGGGGGCGGTGACCTCCGGGAGTGACCTCAGATAAACTCCATGTAAAACCCATGCAGTTGGCCATGATGCCTTTTAGAGAAACGTCCAAACACACCCTACAGGAAATGGCAAATCACTTCGTTGTTAATGGTTAGATATCCGAAATCTTGAGATTGTGTCTATATTTTGTACCAGCTAGATAACTGAACTGTTATTTGGTGAGACTGTAACTTAGTAATGATCAGTGACTTTAGTGTTAATAAGATACTTGAATTTTCTTGAATTTGTATATACTTATTGTATTGTGTAGATTAGCGATGTGAAGAAATTGTAATGCATAAAACAACTATGCTTAGTGGGGTTTGACGAAGACCTATTGTAACATCAGCAATCCTGTTCTTTGGCGCTACCGTTCACAAGATGAGCTGGGGGTGTAAAATAAACTTAACTGCTAAGGCAGCACAGAGAAAAAACAAAAGTATATATATATATATATATATTATTTTTTTTTATTTGCACACTGGCCGATTCCCACCAAGGCAGGGTGGCCCGAAAAAGAAAAACTTTCACCATCATTCACTCCATCACTGTCTTGCCAGAAGGGTGCTTTACACTACAGTTTTTGAACTGCAACATTAACACCCCTCCTTCAGAGTGCAGACACTGTACTTCCCATCTCCAGGACTCAAGTCCGGCCTGCCGGTTTCCTTGAATCCCTTCATAAATGTTACTTTGCTCACACTCCAACAGCACGTCAAGTATTAAAAACCATTTGTCTCCATTCACTCCTATCAAACACGCTCACGCATGCCCGCTGGAAGTCCAAACCCCTCGCACACAAAACCTCCTTTACCCCCTCCCTCCAGCCTTTCCTAGGCCGACCCCTACCCCGCCTTCCTTCCACTACAGACTGATACACTCTTGAAGTCATTCTGTTTCGCTCCATTCTCTCTACATGTCCGAACTACCTCAACAACCCTTCCTCAGCCCTCTGGACAACAGTTTTGGCAATCCCGCACCTCCTCCTAACTTCCAAACTACGAATTCTCTGCATTATATTCACACCACACATTGCCCTCAGACATGACATCTCCACTGCCTCCAGCCTTCTCCTCGCTGCAACGTTCATCACCCATGCTTCACACCCATATAAGAGCGTTGGTAAAACTATACTCTCATACATTCCCCTCTTTTATATATATATATATATATATATATATATATATATATATATATATATATATATTATAATCATGCTGGAGGTGGGTTGTCATGTTGGGTGAAGGGTGAACAAGGTGTGGTAGAGCAAGGCGAGGCGAGCCATGGATCACAAGGGTGTGGGCATGAAGACGAGGCTGACTTACATAATACTTGTCGCGCTTTGTTCATGTGTGTGTGTGTGTGTGTGAGTGGGTGGGTGGGTGGGTTGTTGTTGTGTGTTTTGCCAGAAGTACGCTATAAGGGCTCTGTTGTCCTATTGTTCACCTCTTATATACAGGTACTATATACATGGTTTCTACCACCAACACCGGTGACATAGTAATCATCACACTACCCTACCATACCCTGCAGCAGCTTCACCATAGCTATTACGGCCATATCTCCAACCCTATACTTCCCTCCCTCCCTCCGTGACCATAGCCGCTGCTGTCGCCATCTCTGCCATAAGTCAGCCTATGTTCAGCCCTCTGGCCTTGAGACGCCGTGTAGCTAGCTGCCTGGTTGGCTGCTCCCAGGCCCTTCCCTGTGTCGTACATTCCCTTTGTCCAGTACCCTCCACTCACGCTCCTTGACTCGCGCACCTGTAATCACCGCACTTGTCTTTCTCCACCCTTCCTTCAGTAGTCCACCACCTGTGTTCGTCTAACTCATCCAGATTCTCTACACTGTCCCACAATTGTAATTACTGCGAGCTGGGCGGCATATTTTTAGACTGACAAGCCTACTTAGCCAACCGAGATGCAAGATGGGTAACAAAAGTTAATAGCATGGACAAAAGGATAGCTGAAGAATAGAAAACTCAGTCACTATAAGGGATGGAATATCAGGATGGGAGAATTTACCTAGTGCAGTCACAAGGATGAACATTGGACTCTATTATGTTCATATTGTGTAACTATATTAATGATTATTTTACAGGGATTAACTCCTACATAGACTTGTTTGTCAATGTGTTTAGCGATTAGAGTGCTGAGACTCCATCTTATTGTTGCTATAGAAAAACATGACCCCACATGTCAGTAAGAACTGAGAGCAGAAGATAATACTTATCACAACTGTTATATCATTATGACAAAAATCACTCAGGCTTTGGAAGAAAACCAAATCATAAATGTGATCTGCACGGATTTTGTAAATGTATTTGACAAATGTATCCATGGAGTGATAGCCTCTAAAATGAGGGTAATATGCATTACAGGAAAGGTAGGGGAAATAAATGCTCACATTTCTAACAAAAAGAATGATGTAGTAAATACATCAAAATCCAGTCTAAGCCAAATAAAAAGTTTGGTTCCCCGAGGTAGGGCCGCTTTCTGCCCACGCTGGCTTACTTAACGTGGTGGCTGTGTTGAGCAGCTTAACCTGACTTAACCCGGCATCTCTGTCGGAATAAATGGTGGGGATATTTTCTCCTAAGTTTACCGATACATATGACTGATGACACGGAACGAATTATGGATCTGTGCAATTTTAGAAATTCTTTGGATGGTTTTGCTTGCTTCTTAAGTATGATCTATGTTCTATGAGAATGAAATGGTCACGACAGCCGCAAGTCGTAAATTTTTTGTTAAAAGCGGAATATATTTTAAACAATACGTAATCAAACTTTTCTATGCTTTGTAAATTCAAAGATTAACGCACGATCGTAGCCTCTCTGCTGTTTCCCAGTCTCATCACAGATAAACCACTAACTAGCCACAGCTTCATATCATCCTTTACGGATGTACCAAAATAAGTGTGAAAATTACCTCAGTAGAAGACGAAAAAAAATAAATAAAAGCACTTATCAGCAAAGTTTTCAAGTGGGCAAAATAACTGTGATGTTCAGTAGTGATAAATTTCAACTCTTTTGATAAGGAAAAATGAAGAAGTCGAGAAAGCACAGTACACGGAATGCGGGCAGATCATCTCTTACAACGTATCAGATAAGAATGTGACTTAGGGATAATTATATTACATCGGTTATGTAGAGAACATAGTAAGTCAGATTCAGCAAAGGCCATGAAAATGACAGGCTGGTTTATGAGAACACTGAACGCAAGCAAGAGAAGCAACGCCAGGGACGGTATATTTCGAATCAATAGTACTCTCACGACTTGAATATTGTTACTGAAAGATTCCCTTTGCGATTGAGGTGTCCTGGTCTGAGATAGGATCACAGTGGCAACCATCCCGGAGGTATTAAGTGATATAACAAGAATTTCAGGAAACATTTCCTCAACATAGAAAGTGGTAAAGAAGTGAAATCAGCTGATCATTGTTAACTGGTCGCAAATTAGGAAACTGGGTCAAGAGCTAGAGCTCATCTTCCCGTCCCCCCTCCGCAAACTCAATTATGTAATCAACGGCAGCACTTCACTCACTGACACACTGTCGTAATCACCGGCAGGTCTAGGTGTGGCAGCAACAGCAGCAGAAGCAGCATCAACAGCAACAACAATAACAACAACAAACAACAACACCAGCAACAGCAGCAGAAGCAACAGCAGTATCAGCAGCAGCAGTAGCAAAAACAACAACAGTAAGAAACATCAACACCAGCAGCAGCAGCACCAACAAACACTAACACCAGCCTCCGCCTCCGCCTTCTGCAGCTGCCCTACACTAGGCCCACAACGTACCCAACATGCCTAGTTGATTTTCTGGCTGATACTAATGTTCCTCCTTTCTCTCTTCCTTCCTCGTATTATTCATTTTCCTTTATTGGTGTTTTTCCCTTACGTGACGTGTCTTGTTGTCAATGACGGGTTCTTCATCCAAAAGGTTGGATATACCCTCCCTTTCTTTGGATCGAACCTGATTGCCTCCCATTCCCCCATGAATGAAATTGTTAGTTTTTACTAATCTGCCTCTTCGATCTGGTATTGTTAATATTTTCGATATATTGTATTGAGTTTCCATGTTGTTAATTGCCAGGTGTAACAATTTGATTATGATGCAGCAGCTGCTTTCCGGAGCTGGTGGAGACTTCAGGTTTTGTCGCTCTACAATGTTAACTGTGGATAGTCACTTGTGCTGCAGCTGTTCCTGTTTAATGGCCCTATTGGCGGTGGCACATCTGCTCTCGCTCATTATTAGCTGTTGCTGACTCTTTCCTCACTTTACTCGTTACTGCACATGTGTTGGGGTGCACCTGTCGCTACCACCAAGATCATGCTCACTTAATATGTGAAGTGTGGTGGGAGCCTGGTATCAAATGGCCTAGTGTCTTGGTGGTCTCAACACATTCACATTAGATCCTCCTCCTACTGCTACGGCACCGTCTGCTGCTGCTGCTGCTGCTGCTGCTGCTGCTGCTGCTTGAAGGCTGGCAAGGAGACTACTCACTAACACTCTCACCACTAACACGCTTATAGCCCCTGCCTACCATGTAATGCACAGGTTTCACGAAGACAAAAAACAACGACAACAACAATAGTTTTGTTTTCCTGGGATTATTCTCGTGTTTTAGAACTGAATGGATGTTGTGTTAACTTACATAACGTGTCATTTTTTTGTTAATTACTTGTTTTAATATATACCGGAAACGTGCCTGCATGAGCATTGTTATATAACCTTTCCTCCCTAATAAACTTTTATTTAATTTATTCCCCTAGATTTGCAAGTCCTGGGTTACTCGCAGGTTGATAACAGTACAGTTTGAATGATCTTTTGATGTGTATTCGTTTATTATAATGAATTTGAGTATGTTTTTTAGAAGCTATTTGTTTACTTTTATATCGAATGAGGTAAATATTAGTCTCAGTAACCCTTTCGTCAATAGAAACAGGTAAACAATCAGATAATCTATGCAAGAATAATATAGTTAATTTGTAACTAACATTTACTCACATGTGAGTTTGAAGCCTGTGACGATCAAGTAACCTAGCAGTGATCAGTGAAGTCTTGTCTGAACATCATAACAAGAGCAATATCCTCCCTCACACAAGTTGTTTTACGTGAATTGCCGTCCCCACTCGTCCACTTTTGGACGCGTGGTTGTAGCAACTAGCCAGCCAGCTTCTATCTCCGTTCTCGGTAGATGCTTCGCTCTCACATATCTAAAGTAATTTCCTGGTTTGAGCGAACATCAATCGCTGTGCAAAACTCTCATGTCTAGTATTACCACCTTATCTTGGCAGCAGTATACCTTTGATATACCTTTGAAGAGTTTCGAGAGTTTCACTACTCTCGGAGCCCGGCCATGGGCCAGGCTCGTCTGGTGCTTGCCTGGTCAACCAGGCTGTTGCTTCTGGAGGCCCGCTGCCCACATATCCATCACAGCCTGGTTGATCTGGCACCTGCTGAAGATACTTGTCCAGTTTCCATTTGAAGGCTTGTCCACTTGTTCCAGCCGTGTGTCTAATATCTTCTAGTAAAATGTTGAATAGTCCGGGACCCCGGATGTTGATACAGTGTTCTCTTATTGTCCCCACCGCACCCCTGCTCCTCACTGGGTTTATTTTACACTTCCTCCCATATATCTCACTCCAGTATGTTGTTATGGCAGTGTGCAGATTTGGGAACAGGCCCTCGAGTACTTTCCAAGTATATATTATCATGTATCTTTCTCTCCTCCGCTCCGATGAGTATATGTTCAAAACTTGAAGGCGTTCCTAGTAATTTAGGTGCTTTACTGGCTCACTGTGAGCCGTAAACGATCTCTGTATTTGTTCCAGCTCCGATATTTCTCCTGCTTTGAACGGGGCCGTCAACACTGAGGAATATTCTAAATGAGGGAGCACTAGCAATTTGAAGTGTGTCACCATCAGCATTATTTCCCTTTTTTTGAAAGTTCTCAATACCCACCCAGTCATTTTCCTGGCTGTCGTGATCTTCGTCTTGTTATGGCCTTTAAAAGAAAGGTCAGCTGACATAATTATTCCCAGATCTTTTAGTATGTTGTGTGTTGCAGGGTAGCAGGAGTGGAAGTTGGATAGCAGCAGCAGCATGAGCCGCAACGTGCTCATGCATGAGCACGTTGCGGCTCACCCGTCACCTGTGGTTCACCCTTCACCTGTGTCTCACCCGTCACCCGTGGTTCGCCGTTCACCCGTGGCTCGCTACATCCCATCAAGGAGTGTTCGTTGCCTCGGCGAAGAGGACCTTAATTAGAGGAATTGAATCTCTTGGCCCCATCCTTGGATCGAATCTAAATACCCCCAACCCTACCTCTCCATTTGGCCTCATTAGTGGGACAGTCCAGCGCCTAGATGGAGGTTGGAACAGGGACCACTATCAGACTGCTCTAAGGTAGCTTTTAGTGGTTGTGCTGCGGTGGTCGTGTCACTCCATCCAGTGGAAGCTAGAGTATGTTAGACTGGTTGGCTGCTAGATTATTTTAGACAGGTTGCCTGCTAGATTATTTTAGACAGGTTGCCTGCAGTTCTAAAGGAGTGGCAACCTGAGGTGTATGACTCTTAGTGTTGTTTGGGTACGCCCACCGCCATTGTTAGTTGAAAGATGATTGAACGTTTGTTCACTTCTAATCAGGTAAGACACATAGGCAACAGTTAGGCAACTTTATTCCGAAACGTTTCGCCTACACAGTAGGCTTCTTCAGTCGAATACAGAAAGTAGGCAGGAACAGTACAGATGTGAAGACGATGTAATCAGTCCATCACCCTTGGACTGATTACATCGTCTTCACATCTGTACTGTTCCTGCCTACTTTCTTTATTCGACTGAAGAAGCCTACTGTGTAGGCGAAACGTTTCGGAATAAAGTTGCCTAACTGTTGCCTATGTGTCTTACCTACCAACCTGTCGGTATTGTATACAATTTTGATGTTCACTTCTAATCAGGTGGTTTCGCTAAACCTAGCTCATTTACTTCTTGAGGTGGCATCCAGGTGTAGCGCACCGGGTACGGTAAGAGGCACTTTTCAGGGAACAACAGCACAACAACAGCACAACCGTCGCGACGGTGATCGTAATTCAGCGTGGGTACGTAATTTTTTTTTCTCGAAGCTGCCCGCATTTTTTTTAACCTCATAGTAAATGAGATGGTACCTCGTTCTCCTGGCTCCCACGTCTGCGATACCTTTTACTTACCATAGAACGGTCATAAACCTTCCTCAGAACCCGGAATCGCTTTCTGGCAATCAGTTGCCCGAATCCGATACCGGCCTTCTGCCTGTTCCCTCTAGTACTTCTGATCTCCGAATTACCTTGATCATAGAACCGACTGCACCAACAACACAACGATGATTCACGGATCATCTGCGCGCCAAAACGCAGTGACTCGAAGCCGCATGTCAAGAGACAACTAAGAGACGATGCTGAAAACACAAACCCTTCGGCCCTGGTCATGGACCGGGCCGCGGGGGTATTGACCCACGGAACACCTTCCAGGTATACTCAGGTATAGGTATACACTGAGAAAAAAAACTAACGAAAATCTTACAAATAAGAATATGAACAAGATGTTTTTATTGGAAACTTACGAATCCCGATGCATTGCTGAATAACCACTTACTGTGGCTCGTACGTTGGTTTGCGTGCAGCCAGCAGCAACAGCCTGGTTGATCAGGTTCTGATCCACCAGGAGGCCTGGTCACAGACCGGGCCGCGGGGGCGTTGACCCCCGGAACTCTCTCCAGGTAAACTCCAGGTAAACTAGCACAAAAGCTCATGGCCAGTATCGGCCAAGCCATCACTCGGCTTCGAAGAAGCCAATGATAGCATGTCCATGCATTGTACCCCAGCCCAGACGCCCAGATTCATAGCACTCCATAATTGTCAAGAATTACAAGAAACCACAGTCATATGCTTTAAATATTTTATGGAGATGTATTCTGGACACATTAGTTATCCCGGTCATTATAAACCACGAATATAGTCCTGCTTCAAAAAAGTAACAGTAAATCACTCACAAAAAACTTAAGACTGGTAGCATTGACGTCCCACATTATCAGTGAATAATAGGCTCAGATATCTTTTAGGACAGAAAAAAGGAATTTATAGGCGCATCAAAAGAGGTGAGTGCCATCTTATGAATCGGTATATTGACATTATAAGGGACGTTAAAAAGGGGATAAGAAAAGCTAAACGGGACTATGAAATTAAAGTTGCTAGGGATTCGAAAACTAACCCAAAAAGTTTTTTCCAGGTTTATAGAACAAAAGTTAGAGATAAGATAGGTCCCCTTAAAAATAACTCTGGGCATCTCACTGACAAGGAGAATGAAATGTGTTCTATTCTTAATAATTATTTTCTCTCGGTTTTCGCTCAGGAAGACACTAACAATATCCCAGTAATTAATTTTTATAGTGGGCCTGATGATGATAAATTATGCAATATCACAGTCACTACCGAATTGGTTATCAAACAGATAGACTGGTTAAAGCAAAATAAATCCCAGGGCCCTGATGATCTTTTTTCAAGGGTTCTTAAAGAGTGTAAAATGGAACTTTGTGAACCATTGACAAATATTTTTAATATTTTTCTTCAAACAGATGTAGTGTCTGATATGTGGAAGATGGCTAGTGTAATTCCTATTTTTAAAGCAGGAGACAAGTCGTTACCGTCAAATTACCGCCCAATAAGCCTAACCTCAATTGTAGGCAAATTACGTGAGTCAGTTATAGCTGATAATATAAGAAGCCATCTCTTGCACAACTTGTCAGACACTGCAACATCATGGAATCTTGATTCTGAGGACATGTACATAACCTTCACGACTACGACAACTACTACTACAACTAACCCATCTCTTTGGAAAGGACCTACTTCCGCTAGGGAATCCCTCCTACCAGTGACTATGCCTTCGTCTGCTACACCTGACGTTAGTATATAAGCGCCAGGCTCCTTGCTTCTGCTTCAGAATCTCCACGACTACGGTGCTCTTCGCACCTACTCCAAGGTTGAGGGACTGATTACCTCATCTGTATATAGTCCTACTGTCTTCAAGTTATGTCCTGGATTTTGTATTGATAAAGCCACTGGATGGCGAAACGTCTACAATAAAGATGCCCAGATGTTGCACATGTGTCTTAATTTCATCATAGGTAGGATAATTGATTCAAACGTAGATGTTAGGGAACTTCAGGAGGATTTAGACAAACTCTACTCTTGGTCAGAAAAGTGGCAGATGCAGTACAATGTAGATAATTGCAAGGTTCTGAAGCTCGGGAGTGTCCATAACCCTAGCACTTATAAGTTAAATAATGTAGAACTTAGCCATACAGATTGCGAAAAGGACTTGGGGGTTATGGTAAGCAGCAACCTTAAACCAAGACAGCAATGCCTAAGCGTACGTAATAAGGCAAATAGATTACTGGGATTTATATCAAGAAGTGTAAGCAACAGAAGTCCAGAGGTCATACTGCAGCTTTATACATCATTAGTAAGGCCTCACCTAGATTATGCAGCTCAATTCTGGTCTCCATATTACAGAATGGACATAAATTCGTTAGAAAACATTCAGCGTAGGATGACTAAATTAATACATAGCACTAGAAATCTTCTTTATGAAGAAAGATTGAAGACTCTTAAGTTACATTCACTTGTTAGACGAAGAATGAGGGGAGACCTGATCAGTGGTGACCTGTACTTAACTCTGTGAAGAAGTGTCTTGTTTGCTCCCGTGGACTGAACGAAGATGCCCTCCATCGAGCAACTTTACCAGCAACTTAAGGAAGAATTGAGGGCAGCGAAGATGGAGATACGGCGATTGACTGAGGAAAACAAGAGGATTCGTAGTAGTCCTCCTGTTTCGAGTCCTCAGGTCAAGAAGGGATCGTGGTCAGTGGCTGGACAGCAGGGGACGACGAAGTTGACGATCAAGAAGACGAATGGAAAGCCAGAAACGATGAAGAAAGAGACTGCTGTGGAAACTCCCGTGGAAACCTCCAACGCATTCTCGGTGCTACCTGACGAATGTGAGTCGACTACTGGGACCGTCACGACGAACGACAACAAGGAAGGTAAGAATATTGTTGTTGTTGGGGATAGCCAGGTTAGATACATGGATAGGGCATTCTACTTGAAGGACAGGAGTAGGAGACAAAGGGTATGCTTTCCTGGGGCTGGGATGGAGGACATTGTTAGCCGGCTTGACAACATCATGAACGGTAATGGGATCAATCCTATTATTTGCCTCAGTGCTGGAGGCAATGATGTAGGCAAGCGTAGAAGTGAGGATTTAGTTAGAAAGTTCAGGACAGCTATAGACATGATTAGGAAGAAGGGGAGGGGGGCGCCCTGTTAAATGTGGCATTTTGCCAAGAAGAAGTGTTGGTAATGAATGGTTGTCCAGAGCAATTGGTATTAATTGTTGGCTGGATAAACACTAAGGATAATGCAGCACCATTCATTGACAACTGGGACAACTTCTATGGCCGAAATGACATGTATGCCAGGGATGGGGTTCACTTATCCAGGGCAGGTGTGGGTTTTCTTGCTAACTCAGTTGAGGGGGTTGTTAGGACTTTAAACTAGGATTAGTTAGAGGTATGGGTTTAGAAATGATTAATAATAAGTATGGATATATTGACTTATGCTCTGATATTAAGAATCTTAATAGTAACTGTCATGGAGTAACTCTGGGTAATGATAATTTCAGAAATTGTGTAAAAACAAAGATGAATAGGAAAAATGTGCAGAAGAAAAAACATATGATGGTATTTTATGCTAACAGTCGAAGTGCAAGAAATAAAATTAATGAACTACGTTTGGTAGCATGTGCTGGGAACTTTGATATAATTGCATTAACTGAAACGTGGTATGATTTAAAGAGTCGGGATATGACTGCTGAGTGTAATATTCAGGGATTTAAGTTGTTCAATGTGGATAGATGTAATGGGAAGGGGGGGAGGAGTTGCATTGTATGTTCGAGAAAATATTAATTGTTGCATAAAAACAGGTATAAAAATAGATGGAGCAGTAACAGAGTCTGTTTGGGTAGAGTTCGTGGAGGGTCAAGAAAAACTAATTCTAGGTGTAATATACCGACCTCCAGGCTTGGATCACGATAGAGGGAGACTTCTTTGGGACGAAATTCTTAGGGCTTCTGGACACAGTAACATAGTCATAGTAGGGGACTTTAACTTTTGCCAAATTGACTGGAATTCTTTGACAGGTAATCTAGAGTCCAGTGACTTCATGGAAACAGTTCAGGACTGTTTTCTGAAACAGAGTGTATCTGAGCCTACCAGGGGTAATAATTTGCTAGACCTAGTCTTGTCAAATAAGGAAACACTCGTGAATAATCTGGAGATCACTGAAGAGCTTGGCGCAAGTGATCACAAATCCATCACCTTTAGCATTAATTGGGAATGCAAGAATAATAATAATACAGTAAAAATCTGTGATTTTCGTTCTGCCGATTATAATGGACTTAGGGAACATCTGTCTAATCTTGATTGGGGTTATCTAGCTAATGATTTTATTGACGATAATCATACTTATGAATATGAAGGGATCTGCTTTTATGATTGTTTTCTTAATAATGTACACAGTGCCCAGAGTATATACATTCCCCAGAGAGAAATTAGGTCTAATAATAACGATCCCAAATGGGTTAACAGGAGGCTAAAGCATCTATTAGGGGAGAAAAGGGGAATTTATAGGCGCATCAGAAGAGGAGAGGTTAACCTTACTGACCAATATGTTCAGCTTAAAAGAGAAGTAAAAAGGGCGATTAGAAAGGCTAAACGTGACTATGAAATTAGAGTTGCTAATGAATCAAAGACTAATCCAAAGGGGTTCTTTCAAGTGTATAGGACGAAGGTGAAGGAAAAAGTAGGACCTCTGAAATCTGGGAATGGACAGCTGACGGATAATGAACTGGAAATGTGTTCCTTATTTAATGACTATTTTTTGTCAGTTTTTACACTGGAAGATGTAAATGAGATTCCAGTAATTAACAATTATTTAGTTCCTGATGAATTTAAGTTAACTAATATTACTGTCACGAGGGACATGGTTATTAAACAGATAGACAAACTGAAACAAAATAAGTCCCCGGGACCCGATGAGTTGTTTTCAAGGGTACTTAAGGAATGCAAGATAGAGCTTAGTCAGCCATTAACGAGTGTATTCAATGCGTCCATCCTTACCAGTGTTGTGCCAGAGTTGTGGAAGATGGCTAATGTGGTTCCTATATTCAAATCAGGGGATAAGTCCACTCCTTCAAATTACCGTCCAATAAGCCTGACATCTATAGTGGGCAAATTATTAGAATCAATTATAGCTGACATTATCAGAAGTCACCTTGAAGAGCATAACTTGATAAATGAATCTCAGCATGGATTCTCGAGAGGTCGTTCCTGCCTGACAAACTTACTGACGTTCTTCAATAGAACATTTGAGGCAGTTGACAGTGATAAGGAATATGATATTGTTTATTTGGATTTTAGTAAAGCCTTCGACAGAGTACCTCACAAGAGACTTAAGAAAAGTGGCAGCTCATGGTATAGGAGGTAAAGTTCTAGCATGGATTGAGGCATGGCTTACCAATAGAAAGCAGAGAGTTACCATTAATGGAGTGAAATCTGAATGGGGATTCTACACAGTAGTCTACACAGTAGGCTTCTTCAGTCGAGTACAGAAAAGTTGATAGAAGCAGAAGATACTTGAAGACGATGTAATCAGTCCATCACCCTTAAAGTTTTGAGGTGGTCAGTCCCTCAGTCTGGAGAAGAGCATTGTTCCGTTGTCTGATAAGGACCTGTGTGTGATGAATGGTTTGGGCCAGTAGGCCTTCTGCAGTGTTCCTACATTCTTATGTTCTTATTAGAAATCCTCCTTATGAAGAAAGATTGAAGACTCTTAAGTTACATTCACTTGTTAGACGAAGAATAAGGGGAGACCTGATCGAAGTGTATAAGTGGAAGATAGGTATTAATAAAGGGGATATTAACAAGGTCTTGAGGATATCTCTCCAAGAGAGAACCTGCAGTAATGGATTTAAATTAGATAAGTTTAGATTTAGAAAGGACATTGGAAAGTATTGGTTTGGAAATAGGGTAGTTGATGAGTGGAACAGTCTACCTAGTTGGGTTATTGAGGCTAGGACTTTGGGTAGTTTCAAATTTAGGTTGGATAAGTACATGAGTGGGAGGGGTTGGATTTGAGAGGGACTTGCACATCGGAGCTTATTTCTTGGGTGGCATTGAAAATTGGGTTGGTCAAATGATTGTTAGTGGGATGAATTGTAAAGGACCTGCCTAGTATGGGCCAACAGGCTTGGAAATATAAACACAAATGCAGTATAATGTGATCCTTTATTGACTACGTTTCGCCCACACAGTGGTCTTTTTCAAGTCACTAGTTCTGTTTGTGACTTGAAAAAGCCCACTGTGTGGGCGAAACGTAGTCAATAAAGGATCACATTATACTGCATTTGTGTTTATATTTCCATTGTGTCGGTATTTTATACCATTTATTTCCGCCAACAGGCTTGCTGCAGTGTTCCTCTTTTCTTATGTTCTTATGTTGTTAGGTAAGACACATATGCAACAGTTAGGTATCTTTATTATGAAACGTTTCGCCTACATAGTAGGCTTCTTCAGTCAAGTACAGAAAAGTTGATAGAAGCAGAAGATACTTGAAGACGATGTAATCAGTCCATCACCCTTAAAGTTTTGAGGTGGTCAGTCCCTCAGTCTGGAGAAGAGCATTGTTCCATAGTATGAAACAATATGGAGATGAAGTATGTATGTATAATGTTCGCCAAGACCGTAGTCCTGGCACGGGTCTCAATCTTGCGATGACCCGTCTCTGGCTCCCGAGGGAGAAAGGTTTCTCCAATGATGCGACATATGCTGTTCAAGCACTCTTCTGGTCAGTTCAACTGGTGCATCTCATAAGCGACAACATCGTATGTACTCCTAACTGTGGACACTAGCGAGGAGGAGGATATGTCGTTATCACAGGTAACAGCTTGTCTGGTTCGTTGACTCCATGGTATACTAGTGTGGCCGCAGTCATCTCTGGGTCCTCTTCGGGAGGGAATATCACTCCTAGTTGCCTACGGAGCGTCTCAGTAACTTTGCACTCCAGAAGATAGTGTGTTAGGGGCCGCTGGACAACGTGCTGACAGTACTGGCACATCTCCTCCTCAGCCTTGTTTACCATCATCTTGGCTGTGGGAAAGCCCAAACGAAGCCGATGGATGGCGGTACACTGCGCTCTGGACCAGCTTCTATCATATGGAGGGGGTTCTCCCTGAGTCGCTGCTCGGTACCACTGTTGAGATGGGGTATCACCTAAAGACCTCCCCCATAAGTTTCATGGCTCTGGCAGCCACCAGTTTGGTCTGTCGTAGGCTGATTGGGACAGTAATCCCAACATGTGGATAGCCTGTTGCTGCCTTGGCTGCATCATCTGCCGCCTCATTTCTCCGGATGCCAGCATGGCTGGGGATCCAGTTCAATGTCGATCTGTTACCCTGAACTTCTAAGGCTGTCATTATGCTCAGGATCGATGTGATGAGGTGAACATTGTCCTGTGGTTGAGGATGGGAGAGGGCATTGATTGCAGACGTGGAATCAACATGTATGACAGGTCGGAGTCGATGTCGTAGGGCATGTGACAATGCCTGCTGAATCGCCACCAACTCAGCTTGAAGGATCGTGCAGTGGTCAGGGAGTCGCCAGCCTTGTGTGTGACCATTGTGGTACAGTCCAGCTGCTGCTCTCTTCCTGTCAGGGTCGACAGAACCATCTGTGAAATACACTGCACATGTGCCTCCCTCTGCCAGTGCCATGCTTGTCTCAGCATGATTGCTGAGAGTGTCTTGACTGCAGAGACGCTTAGAGATGGGTAGCTGCATGATGCAAACATCGGCTGGATCTGGGCGCCAGGGAGGTGGTGGATGGTACCCAGCAACAGGAAGGTCACAACTCTTGTCAAGGAGTAGTTGTATAGGCAGCAGCTTCCGCCCAGCAGCACAAAACGAACGAATCCAGGAGCAGTCCGTGAAGAGTGTGGGATCCCGTGACATGGTTGTCAATATCCGTCTCCCTAGTGGGGCACCCCGCTGCCTGTGCAGAATCGTGGCCACCCTGCAGGCGCCCATGTATCTCACTCTGTCAGCCAAGGAAGGAAGCCGGGCCTCAGATCTGAGACACACTGTGTTGGTCCAGATGGGGGCCCCAAGCATAGTTCTTATCGCCTGATTTTGTACGACCTCCACTCTTTGCCTGCTCTGCGGGAAGAGATGAGCTAAAGCCGGTGCACCGTGACAGAATGGAGCTTTTTATAGCGCCAAGAGGTGAGACGTAGGCCACTAGGAGAGGTAAGAACTCAGATGTTGAAAGGTCAGGTCCCTCTCAAATCCAGCCGCTCTCACTAGTGGAAGTTGTCGAAGTTGATTGCAGGTCTGTACCAAGATACCCTTGTGTTGCAGTGTCTGACAGATTGAACATTAAAATGGTATAAAATACCGACAGGTTGTTAGGTAAGACACATATGTAAAGTAAAAGGACACAAGTGCAACTAATGTGACATTTATTGTGGCAACGTTTCGCTCTCCAGGAGCTTTATCAAGCCATTACAAACAATACATGGACACAGAGGGTATATAAAGGCTCAGAGTGAGGTGAATACTAGTGAGGTACCATTTCGATGTTCACTAGTGGTAGTAGTAGTAGTAGTAGTAGTGGTAGTGACAAAAGTAATACAATATGGTAGAGCAATTAATTCGTACATGAGTAAAAGGATATAAAAGCTATTACTTGGGTAACATAAAAATAGGTTGGACAAATATAAACTGGAATGAGGCAGCTTGTTCCAGTGTTCACTCTGTTCACACTCATTCCAGTTTATATTTGTCCAACCTATTTTTATGTTACCCAAGTAATAGCTTTTATATCCTTTTACTCATAAAGCTCCTGGAGAGCGAAACGTTGCCACAATAAATGTCACATTAGTTGCACTTGTGTCCTTTTACTTTACATATTGTCGGTAATTCTACCAACTTTATTACAAGACACATATGCAACAGTTAGGTATCTTTATTATGAAACGTTTCGCCTACATAGTAGGCTTCTTCAGTCAAGTACAGAAAAGTTGATAGAAGCAGAAGATACTTGAAGACGATGTAATCAGTCCATCACCCTTAAAGTTTTGAGGTGGTCAGTCCCTCAGTCTGGAGAAGAGCATTGTTCCATATTGTTTCATACTATGGAACAATGCTCTTCTCCAGACTGAGGGACTGACCACCTCAAAACTTTAAGGGTGATGGACTGATTACATCGTCTTCAAGTATCTTCTGCTTCTATCAACTTTTCTGTACTCGACTGAAGAAGCCTACTGTGTAGGCGAAACGTTTCGAAATAAAGATACCTAACTGTTGCATATGTGTCTTACCTAACAATCTGTCGGTATTTTATACCATTTTAATGTTTTTTCTGTACTTGACTGAAGAAGCCTACTATGTAGGCGAAACGTTTCATAATAAAGATACCTAACTGTTGCATATGTGTCTTACCTAACAACCTGTCGGTATTTTATACCATTTTAATGTTCTTCATCACAACTGTCGGACACTGCAGCATCATGGGATCTTGTTACAAAGAATTCTTCAACACTTGTTCAACCTTTGGACGAAGACCTACTTCGACTAGTGGATGGTACCACTATGACCCCGCCTCCATCTGCTTCACGTCACCTCACTACAGTATATAAGCCACGTCTACGGCCCTATGCTGTACATTCTACAAGATTGATGGACTGAACACATCGACTCCAGGTTGAGGGACTGATTACCTCATTCTCCTCCTCTCCTTACGCCTTCCTCTTTGTATTGGACTGATGAAGCCACTGTGTGGCGAAACGTTTCCTGAATAAAGATTTCCATGAACATCAAAATGGTATACAATACCGACAGGTTGTTAGGTAACAGGTTGTTACCTAACAAAGATTTCCATATGCTGCATAAGTGTCTCAATCTTCAACTTGTCGGTTTTTCAAACCATTCATCACAACTCCCGTACCCCATGACACCAATCAAACCCAGCCCCTCCCACTCATATATTTGTCCAGTCTCTTCTTAAAGCTACCCAAGGTCCTAGCCTCTATCACCCCACTGGGAAGACTGTTCCGCGCATCTACAACTCTGTGTGATGAATGGTTTGAAAAACCGACAAGTTGAAGATTAAGACACTTATGCAGCATATGGAAATCTTTATTCAGGAAACGTTTCGCCACACAGTGGCTTCATCAGTCCAATACAAAGAGGAAGGCGTAAGGAGAGGAGGAGAATGAGGTAATCAGTCCCTCAACCTGGAGTCGATGTGTTCAGTCCATCAATCTTGTAGAATGTACAGCATAGGGCCGTAGACGTGGCTTATATACTGTATATAAGCCACGTCTACGGCCCTATGCTGTACATTCTACAAGATTGATGGACTGAACACATCGACTCCAGGTTGAGGGACTGATTACCTCATTCTCCTCCTCTCCTTACGCCTTCCTCTTTGTATTGGACTGATGAAGCCACTGTGTGGCGAAACGTTTCCTGAATAAAGATTTCCATATGCTGCATAAGTGTCTTAATCTTCAACTTGTCGGTTTTTCAAACCATTCATCACAACTGTCGGACACTGCAGCATCATGGGATCTTGTTACAAAGAATTCTTCAACACTTGTTCAACCTTTGGACGAAGACCTACTTCGACTAGTGGATGGTACCACTATGACCCCGCCTCCATCTGCTTCACGTCACCTCACTACAGTATATAAGCCACGTCTACGGCCCTATGCTGTACATTCTACAAGATTGATGGACTGAACACATCGACTCCAGGTTGAGGGACTGATTACCTCATTCTCCTCCTCTCCTTACGCCTTCCTCTTTGTATTGGACTGATGAAGCCACTGTGTGGCGAAACGTTTCCTGAATAAAGATTTCCATATGCTGCATAAGTGTCTTAATCTTCATCTACAACTCTGTTAGAAAACCAGTACTTACCTATGTCCTTTCTAAATCTAAATTTATCCAACTTAAATCCATTATTCCTGGTTCTTACCTGGTTCGACACCCTCAGTACTTTATTAATGTCTCCCTTGTTTATGCCCGTCATCCACTTATACACTTCAATGATATCTCCCCTCATTCTACGTCTCTCCAGAGAGTGGAGATTTAAGGCTTTAAGTCTATCTTCATACGGGAGGTTCCTTACACAGTAAATCATTTTAGTCATTCTTCTCTGTATGTTCTCTAATGAGTCTATGTCCATCCTGTAGTAAGGGGACCAAAACTGAGCAGCATAATCTAAATGAGGCCTCACTAGTGATGTATAGAGCTGTAAAATAACTTTTTGACTTCTGTTACTTATACTTCTTGAGATAAATCCAAGTAATCTGTTGGCCTTGTTGCGCACACTAAGGCACTGCTGTCTTGGCTTTAGATTTCTGCTTACCATGACTCCCAAGTCTTTTTCACATTCTGTATGATCAAGCTCTACTTCACCTAGATTATAGCTTCGAGGGTTATTTTCATTACCAAGGGCAAGTACCTTACACTTATCCACATTAAACTTCATCTGCCATTTTTCAGACCAAGACATTAATTTGTTCAAATCGTCCTGGAGTTCATTGATATCCTCCTCAGAGTGAATTATACGGCCTATCTTTGTATCATCAGCAAACTTACTCATGTCACTAGTAATCCCTTCATCAAGGTCATTAATGTAAATTATGAACAGGAGGGCCTAAAACTGATCCTTGTGGAACGCCACTAGTGACTAATCCCCATTCAGATTTCACTCCATTAATTGTAACTCTCTGCTTTCTATTGGTAAGCCATGCCTCAATCCATGCTAGAACTTTACCTCCTATACCATGAGCTGCCACTTTTCTTAAGAGTCTCTTGTGAGGTACTCTGTCGAAGGCTTTACTAAAATCCAAATAAACAATATCATATTCCTTATCACTGTCAACTGCCTCAAATGCTCTATTGAAGAACGTCAGCAAGTTTGTCAGGCAGGAACGACCTCTCGTGAATCCATGCTGAGATTCATTTATCAAGTTATGCTCCTCAAGGTGACTTCTGATAATGTCAGCTATAATTGATTCTAATAACTTGCCCACTATAGATGTCAGGCTTATTGGACGGTAATTTGAAGGAGTGGACTTATCCCCTGATTTGAATATAGGAACCACATTAGCCATCTTCCATAACTCTGGCACAACACTGGTAAGGATGGACGCATTGAATACACTCGTTAATGAGATTAAGACACATGTGCAACATCTGGGTATCTTTATTGTAGACGTTTCGCCATCCAGTGGCTTTATCAATACAAATTCTAGGACATAACTTGAAGACAGTAGAACTATGTACAGAAGATGAGGTAATCAGTCCCTCAACCTAGGAGTAGGTGCGAAGAGCACCATAGTCGTGGAGATTCTGAAGCAGAAGAACGAACGAACGAACGAACGAAAGTTCAGGTAAGATCCCAAATGGGATGAGCGGGGAAGACGGGACAGACGAAGAATAGTGCTGGAGAGGAGTGTTCTTAGTCGTAGAAATAGAGCCAGGGCTTAACCCAGCAGCAAAGGCGATCGTGGGACAGATATTGAAAAGAGAAATTCCGGTTCTTCTGTTGGGACTCCGGTGGGGTGAGCTGGGAGTAAGGCACTTGCGACGTTTAGAGCTAGAGAGGAGTGCAGAACTGAGTCATGTCTTAACCCAAAAAGCTAAGGCGAACGTGGGTCAGAGAATGGTACCTGTCTTAGAAGGTACCTGTCAGCGGATCCAAGGTTATTTGTAAGTAGGGTTAGGAGCAGGATCATGCAAGGAGTAGAAAAGGTTGTGTTGGTTTGTGGGTCTGCGAATGTCTTCGTCAAGGAGAGAGGTCCAGTAGTCATGTCGTGTCTCAAGTTTGTCTATCTGTCTGTCACTGAGCCTCTTCCAGTACAGATTCAGCGCAGGGACGTCTAACTGGGCATGGAGAGACTCGCTTGTGGCGAAGTCCTCCCATCTGATATCAAGCACCCAGCGCAGCGCCTTGTTCTGGACACGCTGCAGTTTAAGTAAGTTTGTTTTTGCTGCAAGAGAGAGGGCTAGAGGAGAGTAAGTTATCAGAGGACGTATTAGGGATTTGTAGAGGTGTAGTTTGGTGCGTTGAGAGGCATGTTTCAGCTTGTAGAGGCCCGCAAGGGCCTTACTAGCTATTGCATGCCTTGAGTGAATGTGTCCGTGTAAACGAAGAAGGTAGTCAAGATTAACGCCAAGGACAGTGACAGATTGTGTGATAGGGAAGTAAGTGCGGGTGTCAGCTGTTCTGAGTTCGACAGGTAATGGAGGATCACGTTTCCTGTAGTTAAAATACGTAATGCTGGATTTTGCTGCATTGGTTTTGATCCTCCATTTTTGTTCCCAGATGGCTATCCTGTCAACTTCATTTTGTGTTTTGTGTGTGAGTGTATCTATATTGGCATGAGTGATAAGTTGTGTAATGTCGTCTGCATAGGCTAGTGTGATGGAGTTGTGGTATACAGGTGTTGGAATGTCGTTAGTGTATAAAATGTAGAGGGTAGGGGAAAGGACAGATCCCTGGGGTACTCCAGCATTTAGTGTGAAGTAGTCAGAGTAACAGCCTTGGAATTTGATTCTCATGGTACGGCCGTCTAGGAAGTTGCAGAGGAGTTTACGAGTATTGAGAGGCAGGTTGAAGTTAGTGCAGAGTTTGTACTTGAGCCCCTCGTGCCACACAGTGTCAAAAGCTTTTTCAACGTCTTTTGCAACCAGGGCTGTCCTGTTTCTTTGTTTTGTGTTTATGTGGATGTAGTTGAGAATGATGATAATGGCATCCTGTGTGGATCTGTGTGTTCTGAAGCCAAACTGGCCATCTGAAAGTAGAGAATTATGTTCCAGGTATCTGCGAAGGCGATGATTAATGAGTTTTTCAAAGAGTTTTCCTAAAGTTTCGAGGAGGCTGATAGGGCGATAGTTTCTAGGGTCAGAGTGGTCTTTATTGGGTTTAGGAAGGAGGATAGCAGTAGCAGCTTTGAAGAGGGAAGGGAAGTATCCAGAGGCAAGGGAGGCATTGAGGAGGTTTGTGTAGGCAGTAATGATAGAGTCAGGAAGGTGTTTCAGGATAATATGGTTTAGGCCAGAGGCACCAGGAGCCTTTGGAGGAAGGTGTCTGAGGAGAGTTTTAATGTCTGTGTTGGTGAAAGGAGTGTCGAGTTCTTGGGAGGAGGTAAGAGTGTCTAGATGTATGTGGCTGGCTGGTGTTGTTTCTTGTGTGTGTGCAGTGTTCCAGTGTTCTATGTTCTGAATGTGTTGAATAACGTTAGGGCGAGGTGGGTGAGGGTGGAAGATGTTCTCCCAGATGTGTTTGAAGATGTTGGTAGCAGCCTGTGGGTCTGAGATGTGTGTTGTTGTGGGTGATGTGTTTGAATTTGTTGGTGGGAGTAGTGCCTCTGATTTTTTTGATAAAGTTCCAGAAGGCTTTAGTGTTTTTAACACGCTGCCTGTCCGCTTGTTGTATTAGTCGTGACCAGTGATTGTTGTGGTCTTGGTCTAGGCTGTGTAAAATGTTTCTAAGGTAAGTGAGATCCAATCGGACTTGATTAAATCTATGTGTGTTGTAGAGGAAGCGGTTGTGGTAGCAGATAATTAGTCTTCTTGTTCTGAGTGACGGTTTGAAGGAATAACGAGTGGTGTGAGTTTTCTTTGGTATTGCGATGTTGGCTGCTTGTGTAATGGTGTCCTGGATGAGATCAAGTTGAGTATCGATGTCAGAGATAGGTTTGTTGTTAAGATAAGATAAGAGAAGATTTCGTTCGGATTTTTAACCCCGGAGGGTTAGCCACCCAGGATAACCCAAGAAAGTCAGTGTGGTTTTTGATCACTGTGTCTAACTCGCATTTAGGCTTCCGTATGCCAGTAGCAAACTTGAGACCTAAGCTGAGTGCTTCGGATTCTGTATCACTGAGAACATAAGAAGAAAGGTTATTGATGATGTCAGCTCTACCAATATCTTTCCATTTGCTGTGTTGACAGAGAGAGGAAAGTTTTCTTGAGAGCCGTAGTTTCTGCTGTAGGTTGGCGGTGGTAACTTTGCTTAGGATGTGTTCGGCGGTGCGTCTGTCAGGAGCGGGAAGGGAAGTGAGAGCTAGAACACAAAAATGCTTGCAGAAATGATGACCGCAAAACGCATGTGTTCAACATAGAGACGATGTTGGACACCTCATGAAATTCAATGAAGCTAAACTAGTTATTAAAGAAGACGACTTAAGACGGAGAAAATGCATTGAAGCTGCACTAATTTCTGTCAGTAACACTATAAAGCAAAAATCCGGTAGTTACAGTATTTCAAAATTACTAAGCAAGAGGATATTACCCATCCTGGGAACTGGTGTTACTTGATGCCAGCAGGTCCCTCTCTTGCCTCACCTCCTTAGTTCCATTACTACTACTACTACTACCACCTCTACCCACGCGTCACCTCACCTGACTCCTGCCACTATATATATAAATGTTTTCTTAGTTTTCTCTGTATTAGGACTGAAGAAGCCACTCGTGGCGAAACGTTTCCTTTAATAAATGTCCTGAACTGTACATAAGTGTCTTTTTCCACATCTTGTCGGTATCACCATACCATTTCCTCAGGAATGATAATGTTAGAAGATGTTACATTCAAGAATCATAAAAGTGTTACTATCACAACCGGAAGGAAAATGATAGGCTGAATAATCAGAATCTTCAAAGCAAGAGATGCCAAACCAGTGATTATACTTTTTAGGTCACTTGTTTTTTCTAGACTGGAATATTGCTGTACGCTAATAGCTCATATTAAGGCAGGCGTAATTGCAGGTCAGGAGAATATACATAGAATCTTCATTGTCCGGATACATTCACCAAAGCACCCAAATTATGGGAAACCTTTGCAATCTCTCGAAACTGTATTCTCCAGAATGTGGGCGAGAAAGATGCATCATAGTTTGCACCAGGAAAATTCTGGAGGGACTGGTCCCAAATCTGCACTCAAACAGATCGCTACAAAAACAAGAGCCTAGGGAGACGGTGCCAAATAGCGTCAATGAAAAGCGAGAGTGCAATGAGTACATTGAGAGGTATCTCAATAAGAGTAAAGGAACCAACAGCCCTTCATACACAAGGGAAATTATCAACAACCCTCCAGCTGTCTTCAAGAGGTAACTTGATTAATGCTAATCAGCCGGTCTGTTGTGTATACGTTGATCTGCGGGCGGCTAACACCATCAGCCTGGTTGATCAGCTCGTAGACTTAGTCTTGGATTGAGTCGTAGGAACAGTAACTCTTGAAATCATTTTCACACAAGTTTTAGGTTGGGCAGTGACTTAATATTAATATCTTTTCATGTTAAAAATACTAACCAAATGGTTCTACTATTTAGTAAATCATTCAATGTCACCTTCAGAGTTTGGGCTCCGGAAGGACTGGATATAATATTACTGAGAACTACTGTATTCTCTTTCATTATGGTTCCCTGGCACACCACACACCACTCACGAAATCGTAATAACACGATTGCAAACAAACCATACCACGGGTGGGGTTTGAACTCGTGGTCAGAGAGTCTGGAAACTCCAGACAGTGGCTAACGCGACGGTCTGGAGTTTTGAGACTCTCTGACCGCGGGTTCAAACCCCACCCGGTGTATGTTTTTATTTTACACAACACACAAAAGTGCAATGAAATCTATGAGGATGTCGTCGTCGTCGTCGTCGTCGTCGTCGTCGTCGTCGTCGTCGTCATCATCATCATCATCATCATCATCATCATCATCATCGTCGTCGTCGTCGTCGTCGTCGTCGTCGTCGTCGTCGTCGTCGTCGTCGTTATTATTATTTTATTGTATGTGGTTGTGAGGTGTGGTGTTAGTGTTGTGGGCGGGGCAGGTAGCGGTGCTCGACCTTGACACTGTTAACCGCACTTCACCCCGGTAACTGCCCCCATCACCTATCATTTGCCTCAACATGTTGCTACCACCACACATTCTTCCTTCTCTTCACCATATTTATTTATCTCCTTAACGTTTCTGTTTCTGTTTTACTTATCTGCGTTTACTAAGGTTGAGCTTCAGCTGTCGGGCCTTCGATCGACTGACCGTGTATTTTATTTGTACCTCTTGGGTTCTCGCATCTTCTCTCAGATCTTTAAATGGAGTCTGCCTCCTACCTTTCAACATTTTCAATTCCTCACTACTATTAAACTAATGTTCCTTTGACTCATTTGGGCTTTTAGCTCCGTGTTTAATCCCCTGGTTTTTGTCTTCACTGTATCATTATATGCTTTGTCACAACTCGTAAGTATTTTATATGTTGTATCCTGTACGTTTTTTGTGTGTGATGAATGGTTTGAAAAATCGACAAGTTGAAGATTGAGACACTTATGCAGCATATGGGAATCTTTATTCAGGAAACGTTTCGCCACACAGTGGCTTCATCAGTCCAATACAAAGATTGATGGACTGAACACATCGACTCCAGGCTGAGGGACTGAATACCTCATACTCCTCCTCTCTTTACGCCTTCCTCTTTGTATTGGACTGATGAAGCCACTGTGTGGCGAAACGTTTCCTGAATAAAGATTCCTATATGCTGCATAAGTGTCTCAATCTTCAACTGTACGTTTTTTGCCAACAACAACTTGGTTGTCCAGGCAGCCACCAAAGAAACCTGGCCCCAGGCCGGGCTGCGGGAGTAGGAAGACTCGAAACTGCTCACAAATACAGTTGCTGTAGCACATTTAGAGAACGAGGGACTACCTGAAATTGACGCTGGGTAATACATCTGAAAATGATGTAAAGGAGGAAAGGGTTCAGCAAGTCTTGGGAAGTAGGAAGAGTGGGGCGAGGAGAATGGAGAATTTTTTTTAACAAAATTGGTTGCATCAGCAGTATGCTGTTGCCTTACCTGTATGTTAGTTACACTGTGGTAACAAAGGCTGGCAATGTTTCCCCGTCATGTTCCATCACTCAAGATGATTTTTGTGCATCAAGTAATGAAATCTGTCAGCCTGAAGTGAAAGACTTCAGTAGGGTAATAAGGGTATCGTCAAACATTCCGTTAGGGGTTCAGAAGCTACTGAAGCTTCAGAGGTTTCGTTCCAGCAGAGCTGAATTTATTATCACTTAGGATGGCCTATACTCCCACATACACAGGAAATAGAATTTGTGAAGATATCATCATAATGGGAAACAAATTTGGTGAGGACGGTGGTTAGGAACCACAGGTATGAGGAAGGAGGGAGAGATTTATGCCACTGGAATAGTTAGGGATGGGTTTAAGTGAGAAGGTTGAGGGAGGGAGGGAGGAATGAGGAGGGTCAGGAAGGGAAAGAAAAGTTGGAGAATATTCATAGATTGTTTGCTTCTTCCATAGCGACTTAAAGCATTGAAACTGCTGTGAACGTCTTATACTACTTGGAATGCAGTTTCTGGACTGTAGAGATACCTGATAATGTATACATGGTCCCAAGTCTACTTGCTATTACAACCACTTACCGGAGTGAGAGATACGGAAGTGTAGAATAACCTCAGTGGAAAGTAAGGGTTGTGAAGTAAACAATAAGACACATTTATTAGAAACGTTTTGGTCCTGGAACCTTGTTCAGGGTCCCAAGACCGAAACGTTGTCTAATAAATATGCCCTAGTTTTTACTTACGCATCTTTTTAAACCAAAAGTAGGGGTAACATGGGCAAAATGTGTCAATATTCATGACCCAGTACTCAAGTCTTTTACAATCAGATATCAGAAATATTACAGGAACAGAAGTAAAAGTCTTCAAAAAGAAACCTGACCACTGCCTTTGCCACATATACATCAAGCCAGGCCCAGGACCGAGTTACGGGATTATGAAAACTTAAAATTCTTTAAATGTATATAAGAGGTGAGGACTATGTGGGGCGGCAGCGGCTGTTAACAGCAATAGCTTAATAATCCAACGTCAGTCAAGTAGGAAGCCTTAGTCTTGGGTTGGATCAGCAGTTGAGAATGGAAAAGAATGTGGGAAAAAAAGGGTTACAAAACCTCTTACAAATGAAAATATATCACAACGAATGAATGATAACATACAATGAAAGATTACCGATGCAGAACAGAAACTAAAACCATTCCATTCAGATGGAAGATGCGCATAAGGAACAAAAAAGGCATTCATAAAATATACAAAATCTCTAAATATTTCTGCATATGGAAAATCCAAATTAAGAATCGCCCTTAAAATTGGCCCTCTGGTAATTGGAGGGTCGTACATTTAATGGATTTTGAATTTTTCTATGCCCGCAGCCTGTCCCAGGGCCTTGTACCTTTGATGTAACTTTGAAGAGTTTCGAGAGTTTCACTACTCTCGTCTGGTGCTTGCCTGGTCAACCAGGCTGTTGCTGCTGGAGGCCCGCTGCCATCACAACCTGGTTGATCTGGTACCTGGTGAAGATACTTGTCCAGTTTCCTCTTCAAGGCTTGTACACTTGTTCCAGTCGTGTTTCTGATATCTTCTGGTAAGACGTTGAATAATCTGGGACCCCGGGTGTTGATACAGTGTTCCCTTATTGTCCCCACCGCATCCCTGCTCCTCACTGGGTTTATTTTAGATGAATGGTTCAGAGAACCGACACATTGATAAATTAGACACATGTGCAACTCTTGGTTATCTTTATTGAGGAAACGTTTCGTCACAGGCGAAACGTTTCCTCAATAAAGATACCCAAGCGTTGCACATATGTCTAATTTATCAACGGGTTTATTTTACACTTCCTCCCATATCTCTCACTCTAGTATGTTGTTATGGCAGTGTGCAGATTTGGGAACAGGCCCTCGAGTACTTTCCAGGTATATATTATCATGTATCTCTCTCTCCTCCGCTCCAATGAGTATATGTTCAAGGCGTTCCCAGTAATTTAGGTTGGTAGGTAAGACACGTAGGCAACAGTAGGCAACTTTATTCCGAAACGTTTCGCCTACACAGTAGGCTTCTTCAGTCGAATACAGAAAGTAGGCAGGCACAGTAGAGATGTGAAGACGATGTAATCAGTCCATCACCCTTGAAGTCGTAGAATTTGAGGTTGTCAGTCCCTCGGCCTGGAGAAGTTCAGTTCCATAGTCAGGAACTATCTGAAGATCAAGCGACAGTGCGGAGACTTAAATACTGTCGGAAGGAGAGGTGCAGAGTAGTAGTAGTAGTAGTAGTGAGAATGTAGCCACTGAGAGGTCAGGTCCCTCTCAGATCCAACAGTTCTCACTGGAAGGGTTGTCTAAGGCGTTTTCTGTACCAAGAGGCCATGTGTTGCAGTGTCTGACAAGATGAACATCAAAATGGTATACAATACCGACAGGTTGGTAGGTAAGACACATAGGCAACAGTAGGCAACTTTATTCCGAAACGTTTCGCCTACACAGTAGGCTTCTTCAGTCGAATACAGAAAGTAGGCAGGAACAGTAGAGATGTGAAGACGATGTAATCAGTCCATCACCCTTGAAGTCGTAGAATTTGAGGTTGTCAGTCCCTCGGCCTGGAGAAGTTCAGTTCCATAGTCAGGAACTATCTGAAGATCAAGCGACAGTGCGGAGACTTAAATACTGTCGGAAGGAGAGGTGCAGAGTAGTAGTAGTAGTGAGAATGTAGCCACTGAGAGGTCAGGTCCCTCTCAGATCCAACAGTTCTCACTGGAAAGGTTGTCTAAGGCGTTTTCTGTACCAAGAGGCCATGTGTTGCAGTGTCTGACAAGATAAACATCAAAATGGTATGGAAATAAATGGTATAAAATACCGACACAATGGAAATATAAACACATATGCAGTATAATGTGATCCTTTATTGACTACGTTTCGCCCACACAGTGGGCTTTTTCAAGTCACAAACAGATCTACCTGGGGTGGAAGGGACGCGAGTATTTATAGTCAGGTTCAGAATGCTGAGGTCAGGTGGAGAATGCTGCATCTGATGATGTACCGAATGGGGTTATAGAGTCTAAAATCTTGGGTAGCTTGGAAAGGAGATTGGATAAGTTTGTGAGCAGACCTTCTACAGTGTTCTTATGTGGGATAGCGATGAAGAAGTTTCTTGGCAAGTGGTTCAGCTATGTTATAGAAGCCACTATTCTGGTTGAAGTTGTCGGATATAGAAATAAGTGATGATTCCAGGATTCTTCGGTATTGAGTGTTGTCTTCTGTGGCGATAAGTCTTGAGTTTCTGTAGTTTATCAAGTGGTTGTGTGAATTACGGTGTTGTATGCAGGCATTCCTTGTGTCGTCAGACCTGCTTGCATATTGGTGTTCTGAAATACGTGTTTGGAGGTCCCTTGATGTTTCACCCACGTATAACTTGTTGCAGTCATTACAAGGGATTGGAAATATGAACACAAATGCAGTATAATGTGATCCTTTATTGACAACGTTTCACCCACACAGTGGGCTTTTTCAAGTCACACACTTCTATAACATAGCTGAACCACTCGCCAAGAAACTTCTTCATCGCTATCCCACATAAGAACATAGAACACTGCAGAAGGTCTACAACTTGTCCAATACCCCTGCCAAGCTACCCAAGACTCCATAACCCCACCCGGTAGATCATCAGATGCAGCATTCTCCACCTGACCTCAACATTCTGAACATGACTATAAATACTCTCGTACCTTCCAACCCCAGGTAGATCCGTGTGTGACTTGAAAAAGCCCACTGTGTGGGTGAAACGTTGTCAATAAAGGATCACATTATACTGCATTTGTGTTTATATTTCCATTGTGTCGGTATTTTATACCATTTATTTCCATTACAAGGGATTATGTATACCCCTGCAGAGGGTGGAAGCTTGTCCTGTCTATCACTGGTAATGTCCTTGATGGTCGTGGTTGTGGAGGTAGATACTTGAAATGAGGTATTGGAAAAGATGTTGGAAACATGTTTGGCAATGGAGTTGGTGGGGAGGACTATGTATCTCTTCTCGGCAGTGTCTTCTCTGGGTGTGTTGAAGATGTTTAATGCCCGTCGTCTGCAGTCTCTGATGAAGTGACGAGGATAGTGGAGTTTAGAAAATACTTGTTCAATCATCGTGCATTCTTCTTCAAGAAACTCATTGCTGCAGATTCTGAGTGCACGCAGGAAGAAGCCTATAATTACACCACGTTTGGTTTTGGTGTCGTGGTGAGAGTAAAAATGGAGATCGTTTTGGTTGGTGGGTTTTCGATAGACTTTAAAACGAAGTTCGTGGTCAGCTTTGCAAAGCAGAACATCAAGGAAAGGAAGAGTGTTGTCGACTTCTTCTTCAAGTGTGAACTGGATTGAAGGCTCGACCTGGTTGAGCTTGTCTTGGAGAGCTTTAACATTGAAGCGTTTAGGAGTTATGAGGAGAATGTCGTCAACATAACGGAGCCAGGTGACAGACGAAGGAATAATGGTGGAGAAACGTTCGGCTTCTAGATGTTCCATGTATAGGTTCGCCAGGACCGCACTGAGTGGCGAACCCATGGGTAGTCCAAAAGTCTGCTGAAAGAGGTGATTTTCGAAAGAGAAACACGTAAAGCCAACACATAGTTCACCAAGGTCGATGAAATCGCTGGCTGGAATGGGAAGATCAAGTGAATCGTCAATTTTCCTGCGCAAGAGATCGATGGCTTGTGTAGTAGGTACTTTGGTGAATAGGGAAGTCACGTCAAGGCTGGAAAGTTTCTTGTTCCTGATGTTGATGTTGCGAATGCGATTGAGAATTCTCGCAAAACACCTCTCTAAACTCTTGGGCACTATCAGTCCAGCACATCTCAAACACTCAGGTGATCTTCTCAATCGCATTCGCAACATCAACATCAGGAACAAGAAACTTTCCAGCCTTGACGTGACTTCCCTATTAACCAAAGTACCTACTACACAAGCCATCGATCTCTTGTGCAGGAAAATTGACGATTCACTTGATCTTCCCATTCCAGCCAGCGATTTCATCGAAGTACTTCTGTGGAAGTACTTCCACATTGAACAAATGTAACACCACCTATGACTGCTACACCTCTCCTGCCATACGGTTTATAAGCTGCTTCTCCGCTCATATGCCGTATTCTATTCAAGATTGATGGACTGAACACATCGACTCAAGGTTGAGGGACTGATTACCTCATTCTCCTCCTGTTCTTCAAGTTTCTCCTACGTATGGACTGATGAAGCCACTGTGTGGCGAAACGTTTCCTCAATAAAAGATACCTAAGAGTTGCACATGTGTCTAATTTATCAACATGTCGGTTCTCTGAACCATTCATCTACATTACGGTAATGGCTTGATAAAGCTCCTGGAGAGCGAAACGTTGCCACAATAAATGTCACATTAGTTGCACTTGTGTCCTTTTACTTTACATATTGTCGGTAATTCTACCAACTTTACTACAATCTTACACTTCTTGATATAAATCCCAATAATCTATTTGCCTTATTACGTACGCTTAGGCATTGCTGTCTTGGTTTAAGGTTGCTGCTTACCATAACCCCCAAGTCCTTTTCGCAATCTGTATGGCTAAGTTCTAAGGGTTATGGACGCTCCCGAGCTTCAGAACCTTGCATTTATCTACAATGAACTACATCTGCCACTTTTCTGACCAAGAATAGAGTTTGTCTAAATCCTCCTGGAGTTCCCTAACATCTACGTTTGAATCTATTATCCTACCTATGATGAAATTAAGACACATGTGCAACATCTGGGCATCTTTATTGTAGACGTTTCGCCATCCAGTGGTTTTATCAATACAAAATCCAGGACATAACTTGAAGACAGTAGGACTATATACAGAAGATGAGGTAATCAGTCCCTCAACCTTGGAGTAGGTGCGAAGAGCACCGTAGTCGTGGAGATTCTGAAGCAGAAGCAAGGAGCCTGGCCTGCAGATGACACTAAAATAAGCATGAAAGTCACTACGGTAGAAGACACTGAAAAATTACAGGAAGACATAAATAGGGTCATTATGACAATTACCGAGGTTTTAGAAAAATTCCAAAATTCAAACATAGATAAAAATACAATGAAACCACACCGTTGTACCGGTTGTTTTTTTTACGCAAAAAAATTAGCATAAAAGTGACTCAATAGAGGATACCCAGAAATTACAAAAGGATACAAAGCAAGCCTTCCAATTAGCTGCAGGAAATACCAGGACTTTCAATGGTGGCAAATTTAAATTTCTCAGATGCGGAAAAATGAGGATCTCAAAGAGGGAACAGTATAAAAAAACACAGGAGAGTCACCTCATAGAACGAAAATAACATGTAAAAATATGGGTATAATAATGTCACCTGACCTATCTTTTAAAGATCACAATAAAGCAAATGCTGGAAAGGCCAGGAAGATGACAGAGTGGATAATGAGGTCTTTCAGAAGAAGAGAAATAATGCTAATGGTGATACTGTTCAAGTCATTTATTTATTCTCTCCTGGAGTACTTCTTAGTGTTGACAGCTCTGTTCAAAGATGTGTGAGATAACACAGTTGAGAAAAAATAGAGCATTTATTGCTTGTATAGAACCAGTAAAACATTTAAACTTTTGGGAAGGCCTCAAAAAACTAGAAATGTATTCTCTGGAGAGAGAGAGAGAGAGAGAGAGATGCGATATTATATATATGGGAAATACTGGAGGGCTTGGTCACTAAACTGAACATTGTAAGACGTAGAACGAGGGGACACATAATTGAAATGTATAATTAGATGGGCATAAATTAACAACATATTAAAAAAGGTTCTGAGGATATTCCTTCAAGAAAAAATCGAAATAATGGACTCAAATTGGATAAGTTTAGGTTTAGAAGGGACGTAGGAAAGTATTGGTTTGAAAATATAATCGATAAGTGGAACAATCTGCCTAGTTGAGTATTGAAGCTAAAACCTTAGCTTCAAATATAGGTTAGATAAATACACGAGTGGGAGAGGTTGGATTTGAGTTGACTTGCACAACATGAATTAATAGGGTTATCAAAACCTATTCCATGGGTAGCATTGAGAGTGGGTTGGGCAAATATTTTTATTAAAGGGTTTGGGTTTGGGGAAAACCTGCCTACTATGGGCCGGCAGGCCTGTTGCTGTGTTCCTCCATTTTAATGGTCTTAACAGTGTATTGGAGTGAGAGATAATGGGAAGAAATGTAAAATAAACCCAGTGCAAATCAGGGGGCGCCAAGGGCACCAATGAGAACACTGTCAACATCTGTGAGCCTAGACTTTCAACCTGCTACTAGCACGTATCAGAAATATTACTAGAACCAGTGTAGAAGTCTTCAGTAGCAAACTTGAGCAAGCACCAGACAAGCCTGGCGCAGGGCCGAGCTGCGGGAGTAGGAAAACTCTCGAAACTCATCAAAGGTATATCAGGCTGTGATGGATGTGTGGGCCGGCGGGCCACGGGCCGGGTCGCGGAAGTGGGAAATCTCCCGAAACAGGTCACAGGTAAATATAGAGAGGGTTAGATAGGAAGGAGGGAGGAATGGGAGAGATAAGGAGATTGGAGGGGGATTGTTGGTGGGAGGGAGACATAGGAGGAGGGGGAGTGAGGGTTGCCTAGTAACACCAGGCACGACACCTCACACTCGTGGTCTCGTCTTCATTGGTGTCGTTGACACTTTCCCCTGACAGTGATCAATGTCCTCACCCCCTCATTCCCCCCTCCCCATCCCTCTCCTACTCCACCGTTACCTCCTCAGCCTCTACTTCCTCCTCCTCCTGCACCTTTTCCTCTTCCACCATCCCCCCCTCTCCCTTCCTCCTCCCCTTCCTCCCCTTTCCCCTAAACCTCTTTCTTCTTTCCCTCCTTCCCATTTTCTTTCTTCCCCTCCTCTTCCTTCATTTCCTCCTCTTCCTCGTTCCTCCTTTTCTCTTCTTCTTTTCTTCCTTCTCTTCCTATTTTCCCTAAACTTTTTCCTTCACCTCTCTTCTTCCCATTTTCCTCTTCTTTCCCTTTTTTTCTTTCTCCTTCCCCTCCTCTGCAACCTTTTCCCTTCCATCCCGTTATCTCCCCTTCCACCATCCCCACCCCCTCCCTCCTTTCTCTTTCCACCTATTCGTCCTCCTCTTCCACCTCCTCTCCTTCCTCCTCTCCTTATGTTTTGCCTCCCGTCTTCCTCCTGCCTCCCCCGATCACCGCCAGGGGGTCGTTACTGGTAATGATCTTGTGTGCAGTAATAAGTTGATTGTTGTTGTTAAAAGTAATGGGGTAGTGATTGTTGTTAGTAATGTTGATGTTTCTAATGTCCTAGTGATAGTAATATAGATATTATTGTTGTTGGTGGTGGAATAGTATTAATGTGGATACTGCTGGAAATAGGTAGCAGAGCAACCAGGTTATTGCGGGTAGGCCTGCGCGCCTCCAGCAGCAACAGCCTGGTTGACCAAAGAATCAAAAGTGAAGTGTGACTTCGAGAGTAGAACTCTAGAAATCTGTGACAGTATGTTTATACTGGTTATTGATAGCGCCAATGTTGGCAGTAAGAACCCAGCTGTTGCAACCTATAGTTGTTGCCATTAAAGGGGAGTCTCTTCATTCTGGTGAAGGACTTTTGATTTTAGGGACTGAAGCTACTCTTTCTTTTCTCGAATTAAGCTTAATTATCCCCCAACTTTTCCATTTCCTAGACGCTGTACAGCACGGGTTAGGGGGCTTCCCCGTTTATATAATATACCTAGTATTTTCTGTCAGTAATATCAAGTGCAAACATTGATTTTTGCCCATTTGTTTGTTTCAGGTAAGTGTGAGTACTAGAGTACAGCGCCCCTAGCATCGTCACGCTGAGTACTGGAGTACAGCACCCCTAGCATCGTCACGCTGAGTACTGGAGTACAGCACCCCTAGCATCGTCACGCTGAGTACTGGAGTACAGCACCCCTAGCATTGTCACGCTGAGTACTAGAGTAGAGCACATCTAGTATCGTCACAGTACTAGAATAGGGCACTCCTAGCATTGTTACACTGAGTACTAGAGTAAGGCACTGCTAGCATCATCATAGTGAGTACTAGAGTAGAGCACTCCTAGCATCGCCACACTGAGTACTAGAGTAGGGCACTCCTAGCATCGCCACACTGAGTACTAGAGTAGGGCACTCCTAGCATCGCCACACTGAGTACTAGAGTAGGGCACTCCTAGCATCGCCACACTGAGTACTAGAGTAGGGCTCTCCTAGCATCGCCACACTGAGTACTAGAGTAGGGCACTCCTAGCATCGCCACACTGAGTACTAGAGTAGGGCAGTCCTAGCATCGCCACACTGAGTACTAGAGTAGGACACTCCTAGCATCGCCACACTGAGTACTAGAGTAGGGCACTCCTAGCATCACACTGAGTACTAGAGTAGGGCACTCCTAGCATCGCCACACTGAGTACTAGAGTAGGGCTCTCCTAGCATCACACTGAGTACTAGAGTAGGACACTCCTAGCATCGCCACACTGAGTACTAGAGTAGGGCTCTCCTAGCATCACACTGAGTACTAGAGTAGGGCACTCCTAGCATCGCCACACGGAGTACTAGAGTAGGGCACTCCTAGCATCGCCACACTGAGTACTAGAGTAGGGCACTCCTAGCATCGCCACACTGAGTACTAGAGTAGGGCTCTCCTAAGTCTCCTAGACCTTTACTTATTTGCTTCTTCCTGTAAAGTGGATATATGATATGTATCATTTATTTCTGTCTTGGTAAAGACTTTCATATTTTTTAATACTAAATTTAATACTGTAGAATAATACAAAATACTCAGATGTTATTGTCTTGCTTATTACTGTGTTCCTCATACTTTAATTTTAGCATTTTCTCCAAAGGACACTGAATGCTGGTAGCAGTATAGCAGTGACCTAGTGCTTAATCCAGACTTTTTTGATACATTTGAAAACTCTTACGGGATTTTTGCTGCTTCAGTCATCCTCTCCTCATTGTCCCTTTGCTTTATTTAACCTTTTTTTTTATTTTATATAACAATTTCTTAGACTCGCTCTCCTTTTATTCTTGTGTATGCACTCATTCTCTCATCCTGTCGTTTTTACTGTTTCTCATACTCATAGTGGACATAAACACATTCGCCACAGCTTCATATTGTTTGTGGTTGATACCTTAATAAGTATGAAAATCACTGTGGTAGAAGGCACAGAAAAATTGCAAGAGGATATAAGCAGTCTTCCAGTGGACAGTGGAGGATAACATTGTCAGTGGTGACTTACGTTCTAGCTGCTTAAATATGAATAGAATGAGGAATTTAAAAGGGGCACTGTGTAAGAGGATCTTCAGTTAGAATGAAAGAAACACTAAGAACCTGGTTGTAATAACGTCTGCTGACCTTTTTATAAAAGAATTCAATAAAGCAAATGTTATGACAGCCAGGAAAATGAAAGTATGGATAACGAGAACTTTCAAGCATTAATGGTCATACAGCATCTGGGAGAATGGAAGATATTTAGACTCGATTCAAGGAATTGGAGCACAGGTTCAACTCCTTAGATCAAGAGACCTTCACTTGTGCTAAGGAACGTCCCTTCAGGGAAGAACTGTCAAAATAAGGGAAATAGTGCTTCAAATCGCTTTTAGATTATTGTTGAGGAGAGAGATCAAAACTGAAACAGAGAGCTTATTTACGACCTGCATTAAGCATTTAAACTATTGGAAACACCTCAAAGTCATAAGTATGTACTCACTGGAGCGGAGAGAGAGAGAATATATATTTGTATGGTACTTAATTGTCTGGTCCCACACTACACACTACCATAACAGTGTACTAGAGTGAAGGGCAGGGGCACAGTGGGCACAATAAGAGAAAACTATCAGCATCCATGGTCTCAGGCCATTCAACATCTTATTAGAAAATATCAGAAACATTACTGGAAAAAAGTAAAGAACTCTTCAAGAGGAAGTCCGCAAGTATCTCCGCCAGGTACCGTACGGATCAACCATTTTGTTGATGGATATGCGAGTCATTGGGCCGCCAACAGCAACAGCCTGGTTGACCAGACAAGAACAAGATACGCTTGATCCAGGGCTAGGCTGTGGGAGTAGGAAAACTAAAGAATCCCACTGTTGCCTCTGACAAATACTGGAGCATTACAACAAGATCTTGGATGTGCTGAAAGACAAAATATGGACAGTGTATGTAGACTAGTGTATATAAAACTTTCAACAAGATTGAGCAACTGAGCTTGGTGTAATAGTTCGTAACAATGAGTACAGAAGGACAGCGATACTCGCTCCAGTTCTTTTTCTCATCCTTATATCTGACATAAATATAAATTCTAACACTATTGTCCTTTGCATAAGATGATAGAATTTGTATTAGAGTGACATTTATTGAGGGCACTACAAATTTCCAAACTGATATAAGCCAAATCTTCCAATGAGTCACAGAAAACATTGCAATGTTTAATGAGAACAAGTTTAAATTTCTTCGCTATGAAAAGTATTGAGGAAATAAAAAGAGAGACTTAGAAGTGATAATGTTAGAGGATCTTACATTTAAAGATCACAACAGCGTTATAATATCAGTTGCAAGTAAAAAGATAAGCTGGATAACTAAAACTTTCAAAACAAAAGAGATGCCAAACCAATGATGATTCTCTTAGAGTCGCTTGTTCTCTCTTGATTATAGAATATTGCTATCCTTTAACAGCCCTTTTTAAGGCAGGTGAAATTGCAGATTTGGAGAATGCACAGAGAACCTTCATTGATTATATATTCGGTTAACTGCCTAAATTATTGGGAACTTTTGAAGTCCCTCGAACTGTACTTCTTGAAACCTAGGCGAGAAATGTGCATCGTAATTTACATCTGAAAAGTCCTAAAGAGATTTATCCCAAATCTGCACACAAGAACCACTCCCTACAAAAGTCAGAGCTTTTCAGCTTTTTCTCTTCGTCTATAAAGGGAATTACCAACATATGTGTAGTTGTCTTCTAAATTCAATTCCTGATCAGCAGGGCTGTGGTGCATAGGTTGGATGCGTGTGGCTAACAAAACCAGCCTGGTCTCTTTGGTCGTCCACCGCGAAGCCTGGTCTGGGACCGGGCCGCAGTTGGGGAGGGAGGATATTGACACACGAACCCATCCTCAGGTAAACTCTTCAGGTGCTGTTCGTGGGAGGAGGAGGAGGAAGATAGGTGATGACTGAGACTGTTAGAGGAGAATATGAGGTGCTGTGATGGTGAGGGAGGTAGTAGTGTTGATGCAGCCAGTGTAAGTGGCGTTATGGACGTGTTGGTGTTAGTGCTGGAGGAGGGAGTCGCAACCCTCCATGTACTGCAGGAGACAGGCGATCCTCAGTGGTCTCCTGCATGGCATCTCCAGCTGCTGAGCTTTTCAGTGTATGTTGATAATCATAAATATTAAACTTGTAGCATTTACACTTGGATTAGTGTCGCTGGACGTAGTACTGGGACCCTAGTGGAAATAAGTCGCATTGTTTGACTTTATTTGGTTATTTTAGGTACCTTTTATGTGCCTATAACGTGGGTACTCTCAAAGTGTAAGAATTATTTGTGTGCAAAGTATACAGAACCTTAGCAAAAACTTCTTGCAAGAAGATACAAGCAGAGTCCTCCAGTGGATAGTGAAAATAACATGACATTCATTAATGACAAGTTCCAACTGCTTAGATATAGAAAGAATTAAAAAAAATAAAAACAGTGCACTATATACAAAATCGAAGATCGCCAAATAGAATGAAATGAACACGTGAAGGACATGGTGGTTAATAATGTCAACCAACCTATCTTTTAAAGAACACAATAAGGCAAAAGTCGGGAATATAACGGGATGAATAATGGGGACTTCCAAAACAAGAGGAAGTAATGCCATTGGTGACACTATTCCAATCTGCTCTGTCGGTTAGAGTATTGTTCAGAACAAATACAAAGATCATTTACAGCCCTCAAAGCCAATAAAGAATTAAAATTACTGGGAATGATTCGGTCCTAAACATGTACTGGAGTTTACCTGGAGAGAGTTCCGGGGGTCAACGCCCCCGCGGCCCGGTCTGTGACCAGGCCTCCTTAGGTCAGTGTCCCAGGATGCGACCCACACCAGTCGACTAACACCCAGGTACCCATTTTACTGATGTGGAACATAGACAACAGGTGGAAAGAAACACGTCCAATGTTTCTACTCTGGCTGGGAATCGAACCCAGGCCCTCGCCGTGTGAAGCGAGAGCGTTAACCACTAGGCCACCAGAGCCTCTGGAGAGATTCAGAATAATATATACTTGGAAGGTATTCGATGATCTAGTTCCAAATCTACACACTGTCATAACTGGAGTGAGAAATACGGGAGGAAATGTAAAATAAACCCAGTGAAAAGCAAGGATGAAGTGGACATATTGTATAAACATCCGTTGTCCCCTCAGACTATTTAAGCTCTTACCAGAAGATAACAAAAACACTGCTGGAACAGAGTGTAGAAGTCATCAGGAGGAAACCTGTCTAGTACCTCCGCCAAGTGCTGGATCATCAAGGCTGCTAACTGGAGGTTATTACCTGGAGGTTATTCCGGGGATCAACGCTCCCGCGGCCCGGTCCACGACCAGGTGATGAATATGCGGACCAGTAAGCCGCCTACAGCAACAGCCTGGTTGACCAGGCATGCACCGGACACGCCTGGCCTAAAGTCGAGCTGCGGGAGCAAAGTCAAAATTCGTCGAAGGTATATCAAAGGTTATTGATTTGATGAAGAGGTCCAGTAATATTGGCTAGTGGTTGGCAAGGTTATCTATTGTTTTCTCAAGGACTTAAAATTGCTGGTCCCGGGGACACACTTGTTGCGGATATGCTTACCTTAAGTCCCCTAAATAATTATAAAGCACTTAGGTAAAACATACCACACTGAGTTACAGGCACTGGCTACATGATTCTGAAACAAGATATAAATTAGTCTCCACTTTTCTGACGAATTAATACTTCTTAAAGAATGAACAGAAGAGCTTAATAAACCTCTTAGTACTCTAATAAAATACTGCTAAGGTATTGTGTCGAAGATACACATGTCTAATGTGATACCCGGTATTTACTTAGAAATGGGAAATGGGTCATTAACGTTGAATTACCACCATGCAAACTTTACTTCATTATTTGAATCGGTGATAGCGGATACAATGCGAAGTCACCTTTATACATATAATTTGAAGTCTTAATGCAGTTCACATGAAGCCCCTCTTTCACATTTTTTTATTAGTGTATGTCTACTTGAAACAGGACAACAATAATGAATACAACTTTATTTATCTGGACTTCATGCAAGGTAGTGCTTTATACAAGAAATTAATAAGAGAGAGATAGTGGATCTCGGCAGATCGATTGAGAGGCAACATTGAGAATTGTCCGCAGGTGGAATTGCTTATACCTGGAGGTCGTTCTGGGGGTCAACGCTCCCACAGCCCAATCCTTGACCAGGTCTCCTGGTGGAACTGGACCTGATCAAACAGGCTGTCACTGGTGGCCACACACAAGCCAACATACGAACCACAGCCCTGCTAATCGAGCACTGACTGTAGGTATCTGTTCAGCTTCCCCTTGAAGGCAGCCAGGGGTCTATTGGTAATTTCCCTTATGTATGATTGGAAGCTTTTGAACAGTCTTGGGCCCCGGACACTTGGTGTACTATGACCCCTGCTTTTCATTGACGGTATGTTGAACCATCTGGCTAGTCTTTTGCTTTTGTAGGGACTGATTTCTGTGTGAGGATTTGGGACCAGTCCTAGGATTTTCCAAGTGTAGATTATAATGCATCTTTCTCTCCTGCGTTCCGGGGAGTACAGGTCAAGGGACTTCAAACGTTCGCAGTAATTAAGGTGCTTGACTGGCCTTATATGTGCAGTGAAGGGTCTCTCTACATTCTCTAGATAGGTAAGACACATATGCAACAGTTAGGTATCTTTATTATGAAACGTTTCGCCTACACAGTAGGCTTCTTCAGTCAAGTACAGAAAAGTTGATAGAAGCAGAAGATACTTGAAGACGATGTAATCAGTCCATCACCCTTAAAGTTTTGAGGTGGTCAGTCCCTCAGTCTGGAGAAGAGCATTGTTCCATAGTATGAAAACAATACTATGGAACAATGCTCTTCTCCAGACTGAGGGACTGACCACCTCAAAACTTTAAGGGTGATGGACTGATTACATCGTCTTCAAGTATCTTCTGCTTCTATCAACTTTTCTGTACTTGACTGAAGAAGCCTACTGTGTAGGCGAAACGTTTCATAATAAAGATACCTAACTGTTGCATATGTGTCTTACCTAACAACCTGTCGGTATTTTATACCATTTTAATGTTCATTCTCTAGATATGCGATTTTACCTGGCTTGAATAGAGCTACAAGTGACTTGAAATGGACCGTCATTGGCATGGCATCCTTTGTTTTGAAAGTTCTCATTATCTATCCTATTACAGTATTTTTCCTCGCAGATGTGATAGTGACATTATCAAGTTCTTAAAATACCCAACCAAGACACAACTCGCAATATTGAATTCAAATTTGAAAAAAAATACACTTTGCAAACAGCATCTATGAAGTAGATATGTTAGTTTCACACACACCTTATGATATCCCTGTGACAGGTGTCGAGAGTTTTTAACCCTTACAGCTCGGCTTGGGGCCAGACTCTTCTGTTTATTGCTTTTTTAACCATTTCTCCCATCTCTCTCACTCCAGTGAGAGTATCTTCCATGTATGTAGGGTATTCTCGTGTATTTGTCTCTGAGAGAAATGCATGATAATACATGATTTAACATACCTTTACCTAAATTAAAGAAGAAATATTTTTCTAATGCAGGGAACGTATATAAATTTATACTGTAAATCGCGTACAAGTTGGAGCGATGTAAAATGACAATAGACGAGCTAGAGGAAGGGTTGCATACTGGTTGGATATACATAGAAGCTGCCTCATAAAGATCATTGTACCTTCTGTAGATACCTATATGCTTATAAAAGTTGTTTAATGATATTTTGTCTCAAGGGGCGAGTTTATTGGACAGTGCCACTCAACCTGTGACTGGACCTGTTGCTATAATGACAGCACCGTGCAGGCCACATAGTTGTCACATTATTGTAACATCAATTCTGTCTGTGACTTTCAAAATCCAGGTATCGCTACCTTTTTAAATTATCATTACGTACATGCAGCAAATCGGGTGTGATTTTTGTCAAATTTTAATTTTAATGACAACATGCTTAAATTATTTGTAAACGTGTGTGATATATGGTATTTTGAAACATAGATTAGTATACTTACTGAGCAGCTTTCAGTATAAAGACTAAATACGCAATGAAAGCTGTATCGGAGGCAGGGTGGGGGAGGAGGAGGTTTGTGGAGACAGTGACTGGGAGTAAATGCTTGGTAGGTAGTGATGGAGTATTGGAAGAGTTGAAAAGATGGTAAGGGCATGTGTGTGTATGTATGGGTGTTGAGAAAAGGAGTAGGGGTATTATATTAGAGAGTAGAGGGTGGAGATCAGGGAGGGAGAGATTAAGGTTTGACCACCTCTTGTTAGTGACTTGGTGCCTGCCCTCTTGCACCTCTTTTTTTTTTTTTTTTTACCTGTCTAGTCACCTCAGGGAGTTGACTTCTTCCACATCTTTGCTGTTCTTTTCTTTCAAATTTCATTATTTTCTGATTTTTGCTATTCCTTTTTAATGATCAAAACCAGGTTTTTGGCTTGTACCTTTACAAGTGGCAATTTCATTTTATTGTATCCTCATATCCTTAAAATAAGTAGCGTCATTCCCAGTTCTTATCTTTTAGCGTTTTATCAGCAATGTATCCTACCTGATCACGCTGCGATGCTGTCACATCAGTGATGCGACACACTCAAGTGGTGGTACCAGCTATAATGGGTTTGACGATGACTCCATTTATGTCGCGGTTCAACTATATATTGTCAGTAAATTTTTATTAGGCCGCATACATTATATGAAACTTGCAGTGCCGTTTATATAGTAAATTGTATAGAATTTACTTTAGGATAACCAAATAAATTCAAACAACTTGACTTATTTCCATTGTGGTCCTTCACCCAAACTCCATAATTCACTTTGATTCCTGACACACTTATGAACCCGAAGTAAATATGAAGTGTGCGGAGCGAGTGTGGCAGCACAGCTGGCGTGTACTGAGTGCGTGTTCGGTGGTGTCATTTACCACGGGGAGCCAAGTGTTGAGTGTGTGCTACACACAAGTACTACGGGATGGAGTATTTTCAAGTTGGGTTGTCGGGCGGGGCGGGGCGGGGCGGGTGAGCGAGCGTCTCCCAAGCGGCCTCCATTGGCACATCACACACAAGCCTTTTTTACTCTCTCTCTCTCTCTCTCTCTCTCTCTCTCTCTCTCTCTCTCTCTCTCTCTCTCTTTCTCTTTCTCTTTCTCTAAAACCAACACACACACACACATACAGTAAGAAGATAACACTAAAAAAACAGGTAATAAGGTTATAGAACTTAACAATTGCAAACAATTCAAGGAAGGGACGGGGCTTGAACACATGGTGAGTCCTGAAACTCGCAGGCCAGTGCGTTAACCACTCGGGCAGCTGGCATGGCATGAGCCATGCCAGCTGACCACAAATGCAGGTTTTTACAGTCTAATCCCACACCAGCGTGGCTGTGGCGTACGTACTCTCATTAGAGCCAGCTGGCCGAGTGGTTAACGCACTGGCCTGTGAGTTTTAGGACTCACTTGCCGTGGGTTCAAAACCCATCCGTTCCCTGACTTTTTTTTAAGGCTAGAGAAGGGGGAGGAACTCACTGGAAATGACCAGGAAGTCTGCGAGGAGCTGAACTAAAGATTTCAGGAGGTATTCCTACTGAAAACAGAACATTATTAGAGAATTAAGAAGGAAGAGTCCACCAACAAGAGCTATACACAACGGGAGAAGAGGTAAAGAAGCTACTAAGTGAGCGAAATAGTGTACCATTGTCCCGTGGCAAGGTGTAGATCCGTGGCAAGATGTCGTCCCGTGGCAAGATGTAGTTAATGGGACCAGACATCTCTCATTGGGTTCTGAGGGAGAGAGAGAGAGAGAGAGAGAGAGAGACAGACAGACAGACAGACAGACAGACAGACAGACAGAGCAACAGACAGACAGAGAGAGAGAGACACGCAGACAAAGACGGTGCAGCAAACTCTTAGTGAAAAGCAAGGGCCTAAGATTGTTCAACAACCTCCCATCATACATAAGGGGAATTGCCAATAGACCCCTGGCTGTTTTCAAGAGGGAACCGAAGAGATACCTAAAGACAGTGCCTTATCAGACAGGCTGTGGTTCGTACGTTGGATTGCTTGCAGCCAGCAGTAACAGCCTTGTTGTTCAGACCCTGATCCACCGGGAGGCCTGGTCGAGGACCGGGCCTCGGGGGCGTTGACTCCTGGAACAAACTCTAAGTAGTCTCCAGGATCGAGGACACAGCCAGGCTGTGTTGCATACGTTGGGCGGTGAGCACAAACAGCCTGATTGATCAGATCGGTGACCTCCGGAAACGACTTCTTGTAGTCTTGGGGTAAAGTTATAGAGAAGATTATTAGGAGAAGAGTAGTTGAGAATCTAGAAAGGAGTTGGTTTATAAGCAGCAGCCAGCATGATTTTAGATATGGTAAATCTTTTTTTGCACATCTAAGAATATTTAGTCAAGAGAGAGAGGGAGAGGGATGGGTAGAGTATATTTTTGAATTGTAAGAACGCGATCGGTGAAGTATCTCGCAAGAAACTGGGACTAAAGCTAGAGGAGCAGGCAGGAATAACGGGAAAGGTACTACCATGGAATGAAGGAAACAACGAGCTATTGTCCGGGAGATGTCGAAATGGGCGAATGTAACGAAATGACAGAGGAAAGTGAGGGGTGTCGTTGTTCATGGATGTTGTGAAACTAAGGAGGAAAATACAACAGGAGCAAACCAGAAATAACTACAGATGGATCTGGACAAATTGCAGTATTGATCTGACAAGTGGCAGAGACGACCGGTAACAGAGTATAGGCTCGGAGGACAAAGACTGCGTACTGCCCTGAAAGAGGATATCGGTGTAACATAGTTTCGAGTATATCACCTGAGGCACGCGTCAACTGAATAACAGCTGCAGCAAACGCTGCATGTATCAGGCATATGTCAGGACCATCTGATATGTCAGGACCATACCTGATAAAGTATATCTAGCTGTTAGTCCCAGATGTGAGGAGTATAAGCTATTATAAAAGGATAAAACGGCTAAACCTGACAGTACTAGAAGACAGGACTCTGGGTGGCATAATTATGACCTACAGAATTTTGAGAAATTGAGCGTGGAGGATAGGGCGAGTCTGAAGTTAAAAACTCCGATGAATCACAAGGATGTTAGGAAATACTTTTTAGTCTTAGAGTGGTCAGGAAGTGGAACGACCAAGACATCAAAGTAATAGAGGCGTGATCCATGCGTAATTTTAACTTAAGAATACACATGATTAGGCTCACGCAGCCAGGAGAAAGGAAACCCTGTAACGGCTAGCGGAGAGACGGGGCCAGGAGCTGAGAATTGACCCTTGCAACCGTAAGTAGGTGAATAAATAGGCGAGAACACAAGTACCCCATCCACCCTTAGTTACCTTTTCTTGAATGAGGGGTAGTGGAAGGTACATATCCAGCGGTAAGATGGGGTAGCAGACTCCTGGCAGCAAACTTGGCTTGAGTGAAGGGTTGGGGATAGTGGGTGTGTGGGCCGCCTGTGTTTTTCTGCTCTCCCTCCCTGCCTCCCTACCAACCCACCGGGCCTCAAGAGCGTGTCCCCCTCTTCCCAGCTGCTATCCCAACCCTCCTCTCCCACCTCTTCTCCCTTCCCCGTTACGTAAGGTGCACCGCTGCATTGTTGGGGTCGTTGGGGACGTTTACCAGCTGCGCTGTCCTCTAATTTTATTCCAGGTAGTTGAAATTGTGGTCAACACATTATTTTGAAGTGGGGAGTGTGTAAGATGCGTGTGTGTGGTGGCAGCAGTCTGGTGCTCGCTACGCTGCCTGCCACCCCTGGGTTAGTCCGAGGGATGGACTACCACCTACCTCCTCCTCCCTCGATATTGTAACTGATACACTCAAGGTTGGTCCTTGAGCTGCTTCAACTGGCGGCCATCATACAAGAATATGTAGTGAGCTACAGGTGGAATCACCTCCACGCTCTCTTTGGTCTCCCTGGTAATGCTTGTGCTATATTGGTGAGGGTGCCCCGTTCAGTGGCAGTGTTGCAGGAGGCGTTGGTAGGCTGCAGAGCGTGTAAGGGAGGCTGTGACAAATGAGGCAGCTACATAGCTTACAACCTCATGATACCATTCTTTTGCCAAACCTATCTCCTACACTGACCATTCTGCTGCCAAACTTCCCTCCTACACTGACCATTTTGCTGCCAAACTTATCTCCCACACTGCCGAAAATAGTGAGGCCATCATGAATTGAGGCAGTGGCCAGCAGCGGCGACGGCGGCGACTAACCATATGCGAGTGATTGTTGAGACGAGGGAAGATGACAGCCCTGCCAGTATGTGGGACGGGCGGGCTGGCTGGACCCTTTCTTCAACCCCTCGTGGTTAATGCTCGTCACTAATATCCGTACCTACATAATTAAGTTTTCTGCGCCTTTCTGAAGAATATAATATTCAGAAGGTACTCTAAACTCACATAATTTCAGAAAAAGATGTGGGGAAACTGAATACGTTTAGCATTGCTTGTGGTTTACCTGTAGCTAGTTCAGCGAGTTGCTCAAGTCTCATGCCAATCGCTATTGTTGCGCTCCAAGGTATATACAATGGAGCTGGGCAAATCCCAATGGGGTGTCCTAAGCCCCATATTGTTCAATAATCATCTGGTGTGGTCCACGCAGGGTACAATGATGATATATTGATTGAATCCCCATGCTATAACTAAATAAATCTGACATTGAAGGAACGTAATCCAAAGTGAAAGAAGGAAGGATTTGTGATATCAGTAGAAAACGAAGTCTTTCTTTCAAGTTGATAGGAGTGGAGAGTATTTCCGATAGCAAGGCAGATCACTGGCTGGGTACCTAACTATATAAATAAGGGTATATGAGAGAAGAATTTAAAAAAAAAATGATGAAAACTAACTGAAACAGTGTAGTGAGGGACTTAGAAGTGTTAATGTCATAAGATCTTAAATTCAGGGATTACAACATCTTGCTATCAAAACCACGAGGAAAAAGGATGAGCTGTATAACTCGAACCTCCAGAACAAGAGATGCCCAGTCATTGATGATACTCTGTAAACAGCTTGTTTTTCCTTAGAGTGGAATATAAGCTGCATCCCTTGGGTGGGCAACACTGCTTTGGTGTGGGATAGAGGACAAATGGGAGGCTCGGTACTGCCACACCCTGAAATGGTGAAAGTCGTGATCGTTATTCAAATCATTTGTATTCTTTCGTTTAGAATATTGTTCGGTGTAGACGGCTCCGTTGACGGCGAGAGAGAGAGAGAGAGAGAGAGAGAGAGAGAGAGAGAGAGAGAGAGAGAGAGAGAGAGAGAGAGAGAAAATATCATTTACTGCCTCCTATATCTAATAATACATTTAAACTACTAGGAGTGCCTCATAGTACTGAAAATGAACTCTTCGGAGCGAACAGTACCTGATAATATATACCTAGGAGATACTTAAAGACCTAGTTCCAAATCTACACACTACAGTAACATTGCACAGGAATGATAGATACGGGAGGTAATACATGATCGGGCATCACCACAAATATAATTAACTCATGTGAGCGAGTATACCACCAAGAAAGGAAGCAGTTTACACGTTCTTGGCAATATTCACTCTATCCTTGACTGTTTCAAAATCTAGATAATATCTTTACGAGCCACTAATTACATACTTTTATTGTAATTATTCGTTTTATTAATTTTGTTCCTCGACTACTTTGCTACAATTTAGGATATAGTTCTGGAGTGTTTATCCTCGCTACACACCGTATATTTCCCTCTTGGAATTGCTACGCCAATCTACCACATATACTGGTAACCCAAAACACATCCTGGCCACCGCTTGTGACATATTTGCTGCCAACGGTCCACAAGCCTACATCACAACCCTGCTGGTATAGCACTTGTGGCAGGTAGTGATCCAGTTTCTTCTGTATTCTTATGTTAGTACCTTTCCTAGCAAAAACATATATTAATGTTGTAACTTTATTTGTAATGCTGTATACATTCACTATTTTTAACCCTCGTAAAAAAAATCTTGGCCCGGTTGTGTTTTCGGCCTTAGTTGTGTCATTTAGTCTAAACTCCGAAAGTATTATTAACAGTATAGAAGAGGGTATAAAAATAGTTAGATTGCTAGAAATTGACTAAATACTAATGAAGGGTGTATGAATGTCAAATCATGTTAACGTCTCAGGGAGCGAGAGAACTGATGAACTGGTAGGGACAAGAGCACAGAAAAGTCACAACATACAGGTTTGGAAAAAATGTCATAGCAAATTATAAAAAAAATTTCAAATTAAACATCAGGAATAAGAGCAAAATAAGAGATGTCTACTAGGAAATAGTGAATCCACTACTTCATGAGAAAGTTTCACCAGAAGAAGCATATTTACTGTATCAAAGATTGAAATAGATGAGTAAAGACGGTAGTAGTTAGTAATGTATTTAAGATTACAAGTTTTCCAGCACTGTATCTTAGAATATGGTAGGTTATACGGGTTAGCGGGCCGCAAGCGTCAACCGTTTGGTTGCGACCAAGCAAGCACCAATCAAGCCTGGCCCAGTGTCGGGCTGTGAGAGTAGGAAAACTTTCGACACACATCAAAGGTACAAAAAATGTAATTAACACCACTAATATGTATGAACAATATATTGTATCAAAGGTTCGTAGCATGTTACAAAACAACTGAGAATTTCCTGTAGTTGTGTAAACGTAATTTGAGAAGTTAGTTTCTCAGTATGCAGATGTAAAATGTGTACACAGGTCTTCTACTGTTCGTATATCATACTGCAGCCTTCGTACCTAGGAGAGTTGCACTATTGTTATATACGAGAGGTTGAATCCCAGTTCTGATTTATGAGCTTGAATGCCATTAATGTGAGACTTCGGAATATTCGAGGGAAGCCAAGTGAAGGGAAAGACTGCAGAAAACACTTCCGTAGATTATAACAATAATAAGTATCCAGGACCCAAAACTTTTCACAGCAGTTTGTATGAAATAACCCCCATAAAATTCATTTAAAGACCCAATTGGTAATTTTGAGATGTTTGTCGTGTCGCTAAAGCAGCTTGTTTATTGTGCATTCCATACTCATCCTGTGAGCGGTGGCTCAAAATAAATAAAAGAATTGCAGAGGTCACAGTGAGTTTTTATCAGACATAATTACATCACTAAAAATATAGCTGTTGAAAACAGTACAATGTGGAGTTACAATCTCAGAAACATTTAAGATAGATATTAACACATTTCCTCAAAATATTGATCATTTGTGGGGTGATAACATTGACAAACTGACTATGAGACTAGGTTGATTCGGCTTATGAAGCCTAATTTGGCAATGAGCCAACAGTACTGACACTACCACCATCTCAAGCGTTCCACTTCTGCTCGTCACTTCTTTTATACGTATTCCCATAATCGGGTTCATTGGCTCTATGATTGGTTCTTTATTTAACTTTTAAGACGTTGTCGACACACATGGAGTTCTTATTGTCACATTTCGACTTTGGCTTTCACGCCTACCAACGTTGCTCTTTGTGTACTTGTCGTTTTATTTTTTGGTGTTGTCTTTTTTACTGTTGCTCACCCCAGCATTTTAAGCTATTTTGAGCTCTGTTACCGGTTTCTGGTATATTGCAGAGCATGAAAAATATACAGGCATGAGAGGAAGTGCTTAGTTCATGTGCCTAACACTATTATTATTATTATTATTATTATTATTATTATTATTATTATTATTGTTGTTGTTGTAAGACTAGCCATAAGTCAGCTTTGATGCTCTGATCACGAATCTGAACTTTAGTCTGTCACGTATTTTTTTTTAAATCATATGATCAATTTTCGGCTTTTAAAGGTTGAAGAACCACATATCTTACCTAATAGTCATAGGTGTTGTATTATTATCACAGGAAATGATATTAAGTGTCGTGGATGCAGTGACAGAATTTGTGGTCCAGTGGATAGAGGGATGCATACTGTGTCCTGTTCTCACAGGGGTGGGCATGGGAACGCAGAATCGAATCCTGGCCAGCCGCACTTCTGTTAATGATATGTGTATATATATATATATATATATATATATATATATATATATATATATATATATATATATATATATATATATATGTCGTGCCGAATAGGCAGAACTTGCGATCTTGGCTTAAATAGCAACGCTCATCTTGCCATATAGGACAAGTGAAAATTTGTGTATGCAATAATTTCGCCAAAATCATTCTGAACCTAACGAAAAAAATATATTTCACTGTGTTTGTTTAGTATTAAATTACTGTAAACAGATCTAAAGTATATTTAGTTGGGTTAGGCTAAAATAAATTGCTCTTGTTATAATAAGGTTAGGTAAGTTTTCTAAGATTCTTTTGTAGCAAAATTAAATTTTTTTACATTAACATTAATGAAAAATATATATCTTTAAACTTATCAGAGAAAATTTTAGAAGGGATTTAATTTTAAATGAGTTCTTGCTAACTGACCAGTTTTACATATTCGGCACGACACACACACACACACACACACACACACACACACACACACACACACACACACACACACACAGATATATATATATATATATATATATATATATATATATATATATATATATATATCTATATATATTTAAATATATTTAAATATATATATTTGAATATATAGGGAGGTACCACCTCTATAGCTGGACTGGGGACTCTCATCCTCAAAGACAATAAACGTACCTCAGGGAAAACTCAAGGTTCTCCCCGGAGCTGTTTGAATATTTTCTTCTACCACCCCCTATATTTTATATTCTATGTGAACATTTATTAATAAACAGAATACATTTGCAGAAAAACACAAACATGAATATAATGGTACAGTGTATAAAAGATCATGAATTTGCTCCAGCTCCTCCAAGGCTGGATGCGAGCCAAGTATGCAACAAGCATTTCCCCTCTGGATGGCCATGCTGAGGCGCTGGAACATGAAAGTGGGTGCCCTTGGGTCTCTGGTGGTGTCGACGAGTCTGGAGCCCAATTCTTTAAGGAAACGTGTGGCATTTTTTCCCCATGATCCCAAGGTCTCTGATCCCACTGGGACAAATTCATACTGTTGGCTTATGTCCCTGTACTTGCTGATCTTGTACTCCTCCCTGTCGCCCAACACTGTCATGGATGTAGATGTCAGCCAGTGTGGACACACAGGTATAGTCCCATACTAAGAGCTTGCCATTCTTCCAAGGATAGATTGTGATCCCGTCGGGGCGATTTGCTGGGTTGTGGGTATTGTTGGCTGCTAGTGATCGGGGCTCCCTCTCGGCTGGGCATCCAGCTGTATCAAGGGTTCTCTTTATGATGTCGTTGACCTCATTGTGTCTTGCATGCCAGCCCTTGGTTTTGGAACAGTTAAGACCATGTAGACCTTATTGATCTGCTTGCGCTTCACCGCAAATACACATAGTATATTCTGTGTGAATTGGGGCAGCAAGGCGCAGAGCCACTGCAATACGGAGGGTCTTAGTGTGATGTAGTCCAGCTGGGCTTGTGAGGTCTCTGGGGAGACCAATTATATGGTCACCTTGCCTTGGCAAATGTCTGTCAGAGCCACGCCTTTTCGGCTTAAGACTGAGGTCTTTTGTTTTGGACGGTGTCAGACCTCGGCGTCAGATCAACACCACGTGTGCACACCTCATTGTGGAGGGTGCTTGGACCACCATAAAAGCCCAAGGAAGGGCATGATCAGGAGATTCGTGCGGAGCACTGGCTTGGGTGCAGAGCTCCGAGCAGAGACTTCGAGAGGAGCTGCTGCTGGGGTGCAGGGCTCGGGAGAAGCCTGCTGAAGTCTCTGGAGGAGACTGTTGGAGGTACTGGGCAGAGTACTGGCTTGGCGCAGTACTCGTGCTGTGTAGGTCTTGGGACCTGTGGCTTAGTTCCTGTGATGAACTGTCCTCTGAACTATATTGTAAGTTATATTCTGTTTTGCCAAGCTAATTGTATTCCCTGTCTCACTGCTTATGTGTACCACCCCATTTATCTAAACCTCAATAATGTACTCCTGTTCCCAAATATATTATTGTACAAAGACTTAATAATAAACTGTGTTTGAGTAGAATAGTAATATTCACTGTCCCCGTTATTTGCTATTCCTATTTCTTATATTTTGTTATGTTTAGTTAAAGCAGTGAGAGGGTGAGTAGTGTGGAGTGTAGAGTAATGAGAGGTGAAGATGTAGTCACCAGTGACCTCACATTACCTCCCTACCTCCGATAATCATCTCTCCTACCACCTCGCCTGCCTGTCCCCTGCCTACTGACTCCCTCCGCTTACCCCCATATTCCCCTAATCATTACCCCCCTACATGACATTAGGGTTGAGTCGCGTTCCCATTGCCGATATGGGAACTGTTTGGAGGAAGTCCCCGGAGTGATGTGCGCTCACAGCCTGGAGATGGGCAGTCTCCCTATCTGATGTTGCAGCCCTGAGCATGTTGGCAAGCACCTTTTCAGCGATCGGGCCATCCCAGCTTGACTGTTTGTGAGCTAGTGCTGCACTAGGGTTTGGTGCTGGAGCAGCAAGAGTCTCCCATTCAGTGATGGCACTGGCATAGCTAGGGTCCTGTATTTCTGCTGAGTCACTGAGGTTATCAGGAAGAATTTGTCTTATCAACTCGTTTGATGCTATGGAAGAGGATAGGAAAGCTGGTAGAGTAATCTGGGATGATCTGCGTACTCCTAGCCCCCCAAGCCTGACCGGAAGTGAGGCTTGCAACCACTGTCCATCTTCAAGGGAAAGATTCAATACTCTCTCTAGCATGGTCTTTAGGAGAGAGTCATATTCCTTGAGTTTTGGACTGCTGAAGGCTAGGGAGCATCTCAGAAAGTAGGTAAGTTTTGGGATTGACAGGCACCTGGTGAGTAGGTAGAAGGCATCATATGTGTCAGTGTCTTTCATCCTGCTTTCCATCGTCCGGAGGTCTGAGACTCTGTTTTTCTAGGATCAGATCGATGGCATTGGACCCAAGAGGAGCACCAAGGAGAGTGCTATTGGCTGGATCAATGGCTCATACTCCTGGTAAAACGGCGCTAATATTCTGGATCATCTGTTGATTGGTAGAAACTATTTCACATTCGGTGGGGTTTAAAGAAAGGCCCAGGCTTTCTCCCATGTCTTTAATTTTCCTGATGTCCTCTAGGAGAGATTCTGTTGTGCCAGCTAGGGTATCATCATCCAGGAACCAGATATTGAGCTCACTGGAGAGTGCTTCTGTGACTTCCTTGATGACCAAACTGAATAGAAAGGGGGCGAGAGGATACCCCTGTTGCACGCCCTCACATGAGTCAATTTCATGGTCCCCAAACAATAGTTTGGAAGTCACACTATAACACGATTCTATGAAGGGATAAAGGGAAAGGAAGTTTCTGTAAACTACTTGTAGAGCAGCATCCCTTCTGACTGAGTTGAAAGCGTTGACAAAGTCCAATTTGACCAAGGCTTTTTCATCAGACATGTTTTTGATATATGCTCGTGCTGCATGAGCAACTGCTTCACAGCCCTGTTGAATGCCGAAACCGAGCTGAGTTGGTTTCAGCATTGCAGCAGCCTCTTGACTCGCCCTTCTTACTGCAGCCTTGGCGACTAGGCACCGAAGGGTGTTACCCACTGCAATGGGCCTCATTCCGCCATCCTTTTTACTGAGGGCACACAATGAGGCACCAAAGAAAAGGGGTCTGATGACCTCTGGGACACTGCCAGCCACTCACAGGTTGGAAAATTTGGTGAGTTCAGACAGCAGCCTCTCTGAAACCTCACCAAGTGCTGGATTAAGTATTTGTTTTAAGTGTTGAGGCCTTAAACCGGTGAAACCTCCTGCTGAGCCCTGTGGAAATGACATAGCAGCTTTATACACATCAGCATCCTGTAATGTTAGAGGTTCTTCGCCTGTTGCAATGTCAGGGAGGTCAATGTTGGTACCGGGAGCCCTGGATGGATGTTTGTCCTTCAGAGCTTGTGTCGTGCTGACGTCCTTGGGAACGATGGTATCCTCACTGGTTATAAGCCTCAGAGCTCCAATAGTATTACCCTCTTCTATTTTTTTGCTAATTTGGGCTCTGATTTTTGAGGTGTCGGGTGTCCTGTTGTTGGCATTTGCGCGGTGGGTGTTTGTCGCCCTAGGGGGAATACGGACGAGGTTGTCATCCCTTGGGAATGCATTTATTACCCTAATAACATGTGTTGCTAGTGACTTGTCCCTCCTTCGTGGGACAGCCAAACAGGCATTGCCAAAAAGCAGCAGGTTGTGCCAGGATCTGTTGTTTGAAGGAGCATCATTGACTTTCTTCAGAAGGTCAGTGAATTTGCCTGCCGCTTGAGGGCAAGCTGCTTTGGGGATGTGTGTCAGAGTCCTGGTGGATGTTAATTTGATTGCAGATTTGAGGTCCTCTGTAGAGGTGAAGTCACGGTAGCTGTCAGCGCTGTCTGCAAGAGCAGGCGAAATATACACAAACACTTGTCTCTGGCCAAAGGAGACTCGAAAATACGAACCTTGGAACAAGGTACACAGTGCTTTACCATTCTCACCACACTGGACCAATACCTTGGCATCCAGCTTATGCTAGATGTTGATCCAAGGCAGCCAGATTTCAGGGAGAAGGCTTACAGCTTTTCATCTCATCCCCTGCATGCATCGACCAGCTAGAGATTTTAGCAATGCAAGGAATTCACAAGAGCAGGCGAAATATACACAAACACTGATCTCTGGCCAAAGGAGACTCGAACCTGCAAACCTTGGAACAAGGTACACAGTGCTTTACCATTCTCACCACACTGGACCAATACCTTGGCATCCAGCTTAATGAACACAGAGTTCCACGAGTCTGGGCCTGGGGCTGCAGGCATGGGTATGTTGTCAATGACTGTCTCAGGAGTCTAGTGGAGTTAGGGTTATGTCAGAAATTTGGCATACCAATTGGCAGGGCTTTGAGACTCGTGAAAAAATTGTTTGGATTGTCTATCCTTAGACTGATTAGTGGCTCGCTGAACACAGAGTCATATTGAGATTTCAGTATCTCACTTATTTCTTTGTTGTCATCTGTGTAGGATCCGTCTTATCTGAGCAGGTGCCCTATACTAGATGTGGTTTTTGCCTTGTTTGTGGCACATGAAAAGAAATGTTTCGAGTTTCTTTCAATTTCACTAATTGCTTTTAGCTCCTCTTGTCTCTCCTGGATCCTGTATGAGTCCTTTAACTTAAGCTCAATATTTTCCACTTCCCTGGTTAGCGCTTCCTTCCGTGTTTCAGATAATCTGGCATTCTTGAGGAGTTCAGTGATTCTTCACCTCCTGTAGAGGGAGCATCTCTCTCCAGTTTACTTCTTCTCTTCTTTTTTCTTAGGGGAATATGCCTTGAACATACTTCAGCTACCAGAAAGTTGATCTTTTCAAAACACTGGTTAGGATCCATGTTATTTACGATATCTTCCCAACATGTTTCATTTAGGACATAGTTTACCTGATCCCAGTTGATGTTCTTGTTGTTGAAGTTGAATTTGGTGAAGGTACCCTCATAGCTGTATGCGTTTTGCTGATCAGGGCCCCTGTGCATGTAAGTCTCGACTTCGATTAAAGTGTGATCATAATTAGTTGTTTTTGATATGTTTCTTACCAGGTCCTCATTATTTGTGAAAATAAGGTTAAGTGTGTTGTCCAGTCTTGTTGGCTCCATTATCTGCTGACTTAGGGTGTGTTTATTGCAGAAATTCAGCAGCTCATGTGTGTGTGTGATTTTTCATCTGAGCTGCCTCCAAGAATTATTTCTGCTACAACATTATTTCATACATTCTTCCATTTTGTATGCCTTAGATTGAAGTCACCAAGCAGCAAGATGATTGGGGATGGGGCTGGAAGATTTTCCAGACAGTAGTCAATTTGCGATAGCGGTTCCTGAACTATTGCGAAGTTACAGCTGGTGGCTTACATACAAGCACAATGATTTAAGTTTTGGGTCTCGATTTTTATTGTTAGAACTTCAACTACATTTATGGTGTTCAGTATCTCCGTGCACATGAGCAACTCTTTGACATACAGCCTTCCCCCCCTTGTTGCCTGTTCTTTCTGTCGCATCTGAAAAGGTTGTACCCAGGTATCCATATTTCATTGTCAAAGTAGTCTTTTGCGTGGGCCTCTGTGAAGGCTGCAAACATTGCATTTGATTTCTCTAGAAGTCCACTGGTGAAAGGTATTTTGTTGGTGGTGGATGGCTTAAGGCCCTTTATATTAGCAAATATAAATGAGGTTGTGTTGCATGTTATTGGGGGGATTTTGTTGTTGGCATTAGTAGTTGTGAGTCTGGAGGGGCCACTGGCTGTGCCTCCAGTCTAACAAGGCTCCAAGGTTTTGAACTATTTTGGTTATTTCTTCCCATTTTCTTTCTTCGTTTCCTATCACTAAAAAATCACTTGGAGTAGAGTTGTCGTAACTACTATGATTTGTTTTGTGGGATGGGTACCTCCTGGTCCCTTTTAAGTGGTATTCGGGGCAGTTGGTGTTGAAACATTGTTTTTTGAGGACTGAAGAGTGGCACGTCTCAGGTTGGAAGAATTTGCAAGAGGTAGAATGACACACTCCTTTGGACAGGAGGTCGTGGCATTTTTTGGGATGCTCGGAGTTGCATGTCCCATTTGTTTTTCCTGATATTCCATGCTTACACATGCCCCAAGCATAGAATTTCCACCATTTTGCTTTTGGTTGGATACAGTTTGCACTGGATGTATCCCCAATTTGTGCACATCCTAGAACTGCGTTACAGTCTTCGATAGCCAAGCCAGAGACACCACCATCTGTTTTCAGGAGGCCAACATTCTGCCCAGAAGAGGACTCTACATCTGTAATAGGGGCTATGGCTGTGGAAGAGTAGCCGAATCCGGATTTGCCCTATAGCTGGGGTTGAATCTGGGTCAGCTTTAGGGCTGGGGGCTGAGCTAGATGAATTTTTTTTTTTTTTGTCTCCTGTGTATTTTCCAGTGGGTGTCTATTTTTGGGTCAGATGTTGTAGATTGGGCATTCTGAATGTTAAACTTTACTCCTCTCCCATCCTCTCATGGGTAGACTATCCAATAGTGCCACATCATTATTGCAGATCCAGAAACACCTTTGTAGATGGATGTCATTTTTGGATGTGGTGTTTATTCTTGCATAGGAGACGTGATGTTTTGTAAAACTAAGGTTGCATGTGATTAGGGATTTTTTCCCAAGAGACTTTTTGCATGTCCCACAGGTATACTGTACTGCCATCCTGCCTGTATCCTGCTTGCAAACTGGGTACCACAAGAACCTGATTTTCATTTTACCTTTCTGCTCTGCACTCAGGTGGTGGGGATATATTGCACCATCTGCCCAGTCTTTTGCTATTGTAGGGTGATTTCTGTGTGCAGATTTGGGACCAATCCCTCTAGGATTGTCCAGGTGTACATTATTATGTATCTTTTGCCTTCCCTACAGTGAGTACAGATCAAGTGACTCCAAGCGTTCACAGTAATTAAGATGTTTGACAGAACATATATGTGCAGTTAAGGTTCGCTGTAAACTCCCTAAAACTGTGATTTCACCTGCCCTTTATGGAGCTGTTAGTGTACAGCAGTATTCCAGCCTTGAGAGAACAGGTGATTTAAAAAAAGATCATTGGCTTAACATCCCCTGTTTTGAAGGTTTTCATTATTCATTCTATCGTTGTCCTCACAGATGTGATAGTTACACAGTTGGATCCTTGAAGGTGAGATCCTCTGACATTAACACTGCCAAGTCCTTCACACTTCTTTTCTGCTCTATTGTGTGATTCGAGTTTGTAGTATACTCAGTTCTAGCTGTTATTTTCTCCAGATGTCCATAACGGAGTAGTTGAAATTTGTCCTCATTGGACCTCATATTGTCTTCCGTTCCCATTGGAAAACTTGGTCCTCAAAGGATGACAGTGTCATGCAAATTCTAGTATCGTCTACAAAAGATGACAACGTGCTGTGGTTTACATCTCTGTTTGTCTCATGTGAGGATGAGGAACAGATTGGGGCAAGTAGTGTTCCTTGTGGAACAAAGTTTTTCACTGTGGCAGCCTTCGCCGTAACTCTATTACTCTTTGTGTTCGATTGGTTAGAAAGTTGAAGATCCATCTACCCACTTTCACAGTTATCCCTTTAGCATGCATATGTCAAAGGGTTTTGCAAAATCTGTTTATATTACATCTGCATTCTTTTTGTCTTCCAGTGCATCTAAGATCATATCATAGTGGTCCAGTAGTTGCGAGAGGCAGGACCAACCTGTTCTAAACCCATACAGGTGAATGCATTTTCTGATCAGTTTCAAACTTTTACTCTTGGTGGGCTTTATTAAAATATGGACGCTGAGGGCACAATAAGAGAACATTGTATAAACATTGATGGGCTGAGACTATTCAACATCTTACGAGAATACATTTGATGAGTTTCGAGTTTTTCTACTCCCAGAGCCCGGGCTTAGGTCAGGCTCCTCTAGTGCTTGCCTGGTCAACCAGGCTGCTGGTCACCCACAGCTTGGTTGATCTGGCACTTGGTGAAAATACTTGTCCAGTTTCCTCTTGAAGGCTTCTACATTTGTCCCAGCGGTGTTTCTGATATCTTCTGGTAAGATGTTGAATGATCTGGGGCCACGGACGTTGATAGTGTTCAGTTATTGTGTCCACAGTAATTATGTCCTTCCTTGTTTTTCGTTCCAAGGTCATCAGGTTTAAATCCTTAGTCGCTCCTCATGATGTACACCTCTTGGCTCTGTGACTAATCTTATTGCAAACCTTTGCACCTTTAACAAGATTTTGAACATGCATAATAAAGAGGAGGCAACAGGCTGGTGTTGTATATTCTGAGATGAGCCTGACGTACGTTGTGTACAGAGTCCCAAAAGAGATTCTTTGTTGAGGTTCCTAGAAGATATTCTCAGACTTATATTATGGCATCGCATAAGCTACTGAAGTCATACAATATATATGCTCTTCCGGTGATATGTTAGGTGTGAAGTTTACTGAAAAATCTTTAATTTAGTCGATACCTGTTGTTTCTCATCTGATAAGTATTTCGCCTCCAGTCTTCCAGATAGCCAAATTTCATGATATTGTAGGCGAGCAACCACTTGCTTCATCACCCCTGTGACACGTGTCAATCTCGCTGGAGGCCCATTGTCCTCTCATGTGCGTATTTCAATGGTTTTACGTCTCCAAACACACAAGATTGGATCCCATCTGGCAGGTCATTTGTGTGTGTGTGTGCTCACCTAGTTGTGGTTGCAGGGGTTGACTCATAGCTCCTGGCCCCGCCGCTTCACTGGTCGCTACTAGGTCACTCTTCCTGCTCCATGAACTTTATCATACCTCTTCTTAAAGTTGTGTAGTGATCCTTCCTCCACCACATCACTTCCCAGACTACTCCACTTCTTGACAACTCTGTGGCTGAAGAAATGACAGTTAGAAGCTGAAGATTCAGCTGAATCTTCAGCTTCCAACTGTCACCCCTTATTGCTGTGTCCCATCTCTGGAACATCCGGTCTCTGTCCACCCTGCCGATTCCTCTCAGTGTTTTATATGTTATCATATCCCCCCTATCTCTCCTGTTCTCCAGTGTCGTCAGGTTGATTTCCCTTAACTTCTCCTCGTAGGACATGCCTCTTAGCTCCGGGACTAGTCTTGTTGCAAACCTTTGCATTTCTCTAGTTTCCTTACGTGCGTGGCTAGATGTGGGTTCCAAACTGGTGCTGCATACTCCCATATAGGCCTAACGTACACGGTGTACAGGGTCCTGAACGATTCCTTATTGAGATGTTGGAATGTTATTCTTAGGTTTGCTAGGCGCCTGTATGCTGCAGCAGTTATTTGGCTGATGTGCACCTCAGATGTGCCCGGTGTTATACTCACCCCAAGATCCTTTTCCTTGAGAGGTGTGTGTGTGTGTACTCAATTGTACACACCTAATTATGGTTGCAGGGGTCGAGACTCGGCTCCTGGCCCCGCCTCTTCACTGAGTGCTACTAGGTCCTCTCTCTCCCTGGTCCATGAGCTTTATCATGCCTCATCTTAAAGCTATGTATGCTTCCTGCCTCCATTACCTCACTTGCCATGCTATTCCACTTCCTGCCTCCATTACTTCACTTGCCAGGCTATTCCACTTCCTGACTACTCTATGCCTGAAGAAATGCTTCCTAACATCTAACAACTTCCCCTTGTTTCTGTGTCCCCTCTCTGGAACATCCTGTCTCTGTCCACCTGTGTCGAAGGCCTTCTTGCTGTCCAAGAAGATGCAATCAACTCACCCCCCCCCCTCTCTAGTGTCTTACTTCTGTTACTTTATCATAAAACTCTAGTAGGTTTGTGACACAGGATTTGTCTTCCATAAATCCGTGCTGGTTGGCGTTTATACACTTGTTCCGTTCCAGGTGCTCCACCACTCTCCTCCTGATAATTTTCTCCATGACTTTGCATACTATGCACGTCAGTGACACTGGTCTATAGTTTAGTGCCTCTTTTCTGTCTCCTTTTTAAATATGGGTACTACCTTTGCCGTCTTCCATACCTCCGGTAGTTGCCCAGTTTCAAGGGATGTGTTGAAGATTGGGGTTAGTGGCACACACAGCATTTCTGCTGGTTGGTTGGTGAGAGCAAGAATGTTGCAGCTAACAAAGGAGTAGGAAGGCAGGAGCGGACAGGGTGGTGGTGGTGGTGGGTGTGGGCTGGAGGAGGCCCAGGCGGAGAAAGAGAGACAGAGAGATGTGGATGGGGGAGGGGGGAAGCAGCAGCAGCGGCGGCGGCGACGTTGGCGGCATCTCTGACCTGTTGTGCCCGGCGGCTGAGGAGCGTTGCCCCGGAAACGTACCGTACCTGTCTCAGGGCGGAGGCGGGGGCTGCCACTCCAGACTACTAGGCTCCAGCCCTGGACTGTGTGCCGCCACCACCGTTGCCATCACTATGAGCCACCTCAGCCAAGCCAGTGCCACACACGCACACACATAATGATCCGCCTCCTCCCGTACCACCAACATGGGCCCACCACACTGCTTAATGTTATCACCCACCACTCTGTTAATGTTATTGATCCTTCACCTCCTACCCTCACACAAGCTGCTCTCACCTATCCTCACAAGTTACCCCTCACACAAGCCACCCTCACCTACCCTCACACAAGCCACCCTCACCTACCCTCACACAAGCCACCCTCACCTACCCTCACGCAAGCCACCCTCACCTACCCTCACGCAAGCCACCCTCATCTACCCTCACGCAAGCCACCCTCATCTACCCTCACACAAGCCACCCTCATCTACCCTCACACAAGCCACCCTCACCTACCCTCACACAAGCCACCCTCACCTACCTTCACACTGGAAGGCTTGGAAGTACTTTTTCAGTCTTAGGTTAGCGAGGTAGTGCAAGGCACTAGATGAGAGGTTAATATTTTCCGTTTTGGGCCTGGTGAGATCTTTGATGGATGTTCTGATTGCAATGGTAACTCATTTTGTCTTGTATGAGTGTTTTGGGATGTTCAAGCCAATTTGGCTGTTGGGAGGGATAATAACTTTGTTAAAGTTAGTGTCAGCGCATGGAGAGTTGATGTGAAGGACTTGTCTTTTGCAGCCTGCGAACAAAAATTATCTTAAGTCTACTCCACTCAAGCTACTAAGACTGAATGAGGCATCACCATTGGATTCTTAAGAGCATATCGCACCTGCACTCTAGAATTTCTAGAAGAGAAATGTTTCTATAGTATATACACCAAGTCATCACTGAGCTAAATTTTCCTTTCTTCATCAAAGACTGCAAGAAACTGAGTCCTTCACATCATTAACTCTCCACGCACTGACACTGCTTTCAAAAGAGGTATCATCGTTCCCCACAACCAAGTTGCCTTGAGACAAGTCTTCAAAGCACTTGTATAAGGCAACACTAGAGTTTCCATAGTAACCAACACATACATCAGTGACCTCACCAGGACCAAAGTGAAGAACCTTGAACCAGTCAATGCAGTTTTCATTATCATGTGCGGATGCTGTGGCAAGGAAAACAGCAAGAAACATTAGGACACGTCTGAACGAACACACACATGCGTGCTTTGGGGACAACCTGAACAACTCTTGTGTACAACATCTTTGCACCACTAGGCACTTGATGACATGGAACGACACCTGCTTAGTGATTAAAGAACCAGAGATCCCCAAACGAAATGTTATTTCATGTACACTGACACAGAGCAATGGCAGCTTCGTCATCTCTGAAATATTAGCAAGATTACTCTTCAAAACAAAAACTCCTCCTCCTCCTCCTCCTCTTCTTCTTCTTCTTCTTCTTCTTCTTCTTCTTCTTCTTCTTCTTCTTCTTCTTCTTCTTCTTCTTCTTCTTCTTCTTCTTCTTCTTCTTCTCCTCTTCTTCCTCCTCCTCTTCTCTCCTTCCTCTCCTTTTATTCCTCTCCTCTCTTTCTCTTCCTCTCTTTCTCTTCCTCTCCTTTTCTTCCTCCTCCTGCTCCTCTTCCTCTTCTCCGCTTCCTCTCCTTTTCTTCCTCTCCTCTCCTTCCTCTCCTCTCCTTCCTCTTCCTCCTCCTGCTCCTCTTCTTTCCCTCATCTATCCTCCCTCCTCTCTCCTGCTGCTGCTCCTTTTTCTTCCTTTTTCTTTTTTTTCTTTAAGCCTGGACTCTTGCCACTCAGTGTGTTCCTTTTACATACCCTCTGTGTTTTTGTATTGGTTTAAAACCCTTGACCAATGAAATGTAGGTTTGTTTATCTAACAGAAGTAAAAAAAAACAGGACCAGGAACTGTGAATCAATTGGTACAAACGTAACTAGGCGAGTACAAGTCAGCTTGGCTCTTCCTTACACAACTCTCCCACCCTCTCCCTCCACCTGGGCACCTCTCTTAATGCCTTCACCTTACTGCCACTCTCGCCACATATTGATCCAGCTGCAGCTGCTCTTCACATACATCCCATAGTAAAGTGCTACACCATCAGCACTCCAATCCAAGGACGAGAGAACGGCTCTTGCTACCCATTACTGGAGATCACCTTTATAACTAGACCTGCTCGCCGAAAAAAATACTGTGCACTTCGCCAAGTTCTACCGGTGAACCTACTTGTAATTGTGTACCTCCCTGGCCCCGGTTAATTAAGGTCAGGTGTAGTTCCTGTTAGTGGACTTTGAATTTGTCACTGCGAAGGTCTGGTTACAGTTCTGCAAGTGGAGCTAACCCTAACGCAGGTTCTAATGCAACCTCACTTGCAGGACCTTAAAATTATTCTAATCTGACATCCGCCAGTCACAATACAATGTCCTGGGTTCGATCCTACTGACAGAATAAGTATTAGCCGTAAATATGTATGGCATCAGTTTGTCAGGAACTTGAAACCACCAAACACAAGTATTTTCTATATTATCACTTCATTTATCCACTGATGGTATTTTGAAAAATGCTGTTTATTTTCAATGTTATTTTATGTCTATAGGGAAAATAACCATGTGTTTTCAAGATACAGTAATTATATACAAAAAAAATCTAAATTGATTACCGAGACACAAATAACCCGCACATAGAAGAGAGGAGCTTACGACGACGTTTCGGTCCGTTTCGTTGTCGCAAGCTCCTCTCTTCTATGTCCGGGTTATTTGTGTATTGTTCCAGTCACGGTATTGTGCCTTTTTTGTTATTTATTGATTACCGAGACTTGTACAGATCTTCAGTAAATCACTAAGGTGTATGACTCACGAAATCGTAATGACCAAACCCGTGGTATGGTTTGTTTACTAAGATATGTGGATTGCTACATGACTGGTAAGCAAGCAGTAATGAGATTATATATATATATATATATATATATATATATATATATATATATATATATATATATATATATATATATATATAATATATATATGTAGTGCCGAATAGGCAGAACTTCCGATCTTGGCTTAAATAGCAACGCTCATCTTGCCATATAAGACAAGTGAAAATTTGTGTATGCAATAATTTCACCAAAATCATTGTGAACCTAACGAAAAAAATATATTTCACTGTGTTTGTTTAGTATTAAATTATTGTAAACAAATCTAAAATATATTTAGTTGGGTTAGGCTAAAATAAATTGTTCTTGTTATAATAAGGTTAGGTAAGTTTTCTAAGATTCTTCTGGTGCCAAATTAAAATTTTTTACATTAACATTAATAAAAAATATATATCTTTAAACGTATAAGAGAAAATTTCAGAAAGGACTTAATTTTAAATGAGTTCTTGCTAATTGACCAGTTTTACATATTCGGCACGACATTATATATATATGTCGTGCCGAATATGTAAAACTGGTCAATTAGCAAGAACTCATTTAAAATTAAGTCCTTTCTGAAATTTTCTCTTATAAGAACATTTAAAGAACGTTTAAAGATATATTTTTTTCATTAATGTTAATGTAAAAATTTTTAATTTTGCTCCAAAAGAATCTTAGAAAACTTACCTAACCTTATTATAACAAGAACAATTTATTTTAGCCTAACCCAACTAAATATATTTTAGATTTGTTTACAATAATTTAATACTAAACAAACACAGTGAAATATATTTTTTTCGTTAGGTTCACAATGATTTTGATGAAATTATTGCATACACAAATTTTCACTTGTCTTATATGGCAAGATGAGGGTTGCTATTTAAGCCAAGATCGCAAGTTCTGCCTATTCGGCACGACATATATATATAAATGTGCCGAATAGGTAAAACTTGCGATTTTGGCTTAAATAGCAACGCTCATCTTGCCGAATAAGGCAAGCGAAAATTTGTGTATGCAATAATTTCGCCGATATCATTTTGAGCCTAACGAAAAAAATATATTTCATTGTGTTTGTTTATTATTAAATTACTGTAAACTTATATGAGATATATTGAGTTGTATTAGGCTAAATTAAATATATTTTTTTTATTATCACACTGGCCGATTCCCACCAAGGCAGGGTGGCCCGAAAAAGAAAAACTTTCACCATTATTCACTCCATCACTGTCTTGCCAGAAGGGTGCTTTACACTACAGTTTTTAAACTGCAACATTAACACCCCTCCTTCAGAGTGCAGGCACTGTACTTCCCATCTCCAGGACTCAAGTCCGGCCTGCCGGTTTCCCTGAATCCCTTCATAAATGTTACTTTGCTCACACTCCAACAGCACGTCAAGTATTAAAAACCATTTGTCTCCATTCACTCCTATCAAACACGCTCACGCATGCCTGCTGGAAGTCCAAGCCCCTCGCACACAAAACCTTTACCCCCTCCCTCCAACCCTTCCTAGGCCGACCCCTACCCCGCCTTCCTTCCACTACAGACTGATACACTCTTGAAGTCATTCTGTTTCGCTCCATTCTCTCTACATGTCCGAACCACCTCAAGAACCCTTCCTCAGCCCTCTGGACAACAGTTTTGGTAATCCCGCACCTCCTCCTAACTTCCAAACTACGAATTCTCTGCATTATATTCACACCACACATTGCCCTCAGACATGACATCTCCACTGCCTCCAGCCTTCTCCTCGCTGCAACATTCATCACCCACGCTTCACACCCATATAAGAGCGTTGGTTAAACTATACTCTCATACATTCCCCTCTTTGCCTCCAAGGACAAAGTTCTTTGTCTCCACAGACTCCTAAGTGCACCACTCACTCTTTTTCCCTCATCAATTCTATGATTCACCTCATCTTTCATAGACCCATCCGCTGACACGTCCACTCCCAAATATCTGAATACGTTCACCTCCTCCACACTCTCTCCCTCCAATCTGATATTCAATCTTTCATCACCTAATCTTTTTGTTATCCTCATAACCTTACTCTTTCCTGTATTCACCTTTAATTTTCTTCTTTTGCACACCCTACCAAATTCATCCACCAATCTCTGCAACTTCTCTTCAGAATCTCCCAAGAGCACAGTGTCATCAGCAAAGAGCAGCTGTGACAACTCCCACTTTGTGTGTGATTCTTTATCTTTTAACTCCACGCCTCTTGCCAAGACCCTCGCATTTACTTCTCTTACAACCCCATCTATAAATATATTAAACAACCACGGTGACATCACACATCCTTGTCTAAGGCCTACTTTTACTGGGAAAAAATTTCCCTCTTTCCTACATACTCTAACTTGAGCCTCACTATCCTCGTAAAAACTCTTCACTGCTTTCAGTAACCTACCTCCTACACCATACACTTGCAACATCTGCCACATTGCCCCCCTATCCACCCTGTCATACGCCTTTTCCAAATCCATAAATGCCACAAAGACCTCTTTAGCCTTATCTAAACACTTGTTATAATAAGGTTATCTCGTGCCGAATAGGTAAAACTGGTCAATTAGCAAGAACTCGTTTAAAATTAAGTCCTTTAAAAAAAAATAATTGTACGTTTAGAGATATATTTTTTTCCATTTATGTTAATGTAAAAATTAATAATTTTGTACCAAAGGACCTTAGAAAACTTATCAAACCTTATTATAACAAGCTCAATTTAATTTAGCCTAATCCAGCTAAATATATTTTAGATAAGTTTACAATAATTTAATAATAAAGAAACACAATGAAATATTTTTTTTTTCGTTAGGTTAAGAATGAATTTTGCGAAAATGTTACATTCACAGATTTGCGCTGGCCCTATCCGGCAAGAAATGCGTTGCTATTTAAGCCAAAATCGCAAGTTTTTGTGCATTCGGCAGGACATATATATATATATATATATATATATATATATATATATATATATATATATATATATATATATATATATATATATATATATGAGAGAGATACGAGTGACAAATATTTTATCCTAGCCATCTTGAAGGATTCGAACCCACACTACTCATGCGCTGCCTCTGCTTACAGGAGCATCCTATACAAGTCATTTCTGCAGACTGTTAGAGAAACAGCCTAGTTGATCAGGCCCTGATCCATCGGGAGGCCTGGTCATGGACCGGGCCGCGGGGGCGTTGATCCCCGGAATAACCTCCAGGTAACCTCCAGGTATATAAGAAAAGGAATTGTTGAACACATAATAAAAGTCAAAAGTTCCTCAGGATAAGCATTACGGTGTTAGGTTTAGAAAGTGGTATCAAATAAACTTTAGAAACACCTGAAAGACTAACAGATATCCCTCTCTCTCTCTCTCTCTCTCTCTCTCTCTCTCTCTCTCTCTCTCTCTCTCTCTCTCTCTCTCTCTCTCTCTCTCTCTCTCTCTCTCTCTCTCTCTCTCTAACAGAGAGGAAGAGAGAGTGAATGGATGGATGGATGGATAGATGGATGGATGGATGGATGAATTACTGATTTCCTTAACACGATGCCGCACACAAGGCTTCGTGGCAAACTTGAAAAAAAAAAAACTCAGGATTGCACGGGTAACTAGTACAAGTACTCCCAGGATGTCTACTTGACATTGTACTAGTGCATTTAAAAGACTTGACAGGAGTAAACACCTCTTTATGGACGATGCCAAAATAATGAGAATACGAGTGAACGATGATGAGAGGTTGCAAGAGAACCTCAACAAACTACTGGAATGGTCAAATAAGCCGTTTCTAGAAACCCAAGCTTCACTGGATCAATCTGTTCCACCAGTTGAGGAGAAAGACTTAGCTCCCACTGACTTCCCAGATGAAGTCAGGCGTTTGTTGACTCTGTTGAACAAACGTCGTAAAGCCATTGCCTTACCAGGTGAGAAGATGGGTATAACGAACTTATTGTCCCATCGTATTCCACTTGAACCTGGTACTAGACCTATCTACATACCTGCGTACAGAATGCCTCATTCACAAGTTGCTGTCGCAGAAGAATTGATCAATCAAATGCTTGATGATGGAGTTATTGCACCTAGCAATTCACCTTGGAATGCACCCTTGATCCTAGTACCTAAGAAGGATGGTACTTGGCGCCCAGTAATTGACTTTAGGAAGTTAAATGCGAAAACCATTCCAGATCGCTTCCCACTTCCTGTACTGGGTGATCTTTTACGTAACATCGGAGATAACAAAGTCTTTTCAACCCTGGATTTGTTACAAGGGTTTTGGCAAGTCCCTCTTCACGAGGACAGCCAAGAGCTAACTGCATTCTCCACTCCTACAGGTCATTATCACTTCCTCTGTATGGCGTTTGGATTACGATCCTCCCCTATCACGTTCTCAAGGCTCATGACTAATATCTTTAGAGGTCTCATAGGTAATGCACTTATGGTGTACTTAGATGATGTAATCGTCATGTCTAAAGACGTGGATACACACTTGAAAAGACTTGATGTAGTACTTGGTAAGATTGAAGAAGCCAATTTAAAGATCAAACTGTCTAAATGTCAATTTTTCAGATCAGAAATTAAGAGTCTTGGTCACGTAGTCACTCCTAGAGGGGTTACGACTGACCAAAGTAAAGTAACTGCAGTACTAAATTTTCCAACACCCAAAACTGCTGATGCCGTAAGATCCTTTGTGGGCTTAGCAGGTTTTTATAGATCTTTCATTGCCAATTTTTCTTCCATAGCTGCTCTAACTGAGTTGCTTAAGAAGGATGCTCCTTTTGTTTGGACCTTCCGTCAAGAAAGAGCATTCCAAACTCTAAAAGAAAAGCTAACATCTGCTCCAATTTTGAAATTTCCAGATTTTTCTAAGCCCTTCTATCTGACAACTGATGCTAGTTCCATTGGCATAGGTGCCGTACTAGCTCAGAAGACCGATGGCAAGTACAACGCAGTTGCATTTGCTAGCCGAGTCCTTACAAAGGCTGAACGTAATTATACAGTAACTGAGCAAGAAGCTTTAGCAATAGTATGGTCTTTAAAGCACTTCCGAGACATTATTTATCAGTACTCTGTTCATGTCTTGACAGACCATGCTCCACTGATACCTTTATTCCAGAACAAACAACCTACTGGAAGGTTAGCCAGATGGACCTTGACTATCCAAGAGTTCAATCCCACCTTTGAACACTTACCTGGCAAGTCAAATGTAGTCACAGATGCCTTATCGCGACATGTTAGTATAGTAACTGCAGACCCTCCATTTAGTGCTGAAGATGTAAAGAATGCTCAACGAACAGATCCCATGTGGTCTGGTGTGATTCGATTCCTGCTCCAGGAAGATCTTATTCTGACTGTGAAGCCACCAGCACCCATCAGTGACTTTGTCATGAACCAAGAATTACTGTATCGAACAGCCGAGTTGGGTACTCTGTCATGAACCAAGAATTACTGTATCGAACAGCCGAGTTGGGTACTCCTAGCAGAAGAGTATACCAGTTAGTAATTCCAGAGTCACTAGTGAATGTAGCCTTACAGCTAGTTCACGATGTACCAGGTGTTGCACACCCTGGTATGGATCGTTCAGTAAAACAAGCCAGATTGAAACACTTTTGGCCTCGTATGGCAACTGATATTTCTGAGTATGTTAAGAAATGTAGTGTCTGCATGCAACATAAAGGTAATGCTAATGGTCCTAATCCAATCCAAGTATATCCAACCACTAGCGAACCTTGGGAAAGAGTTGCGCTAGATTTGTTAACTAATTTCCAATGTTCCCTCCAAGGCAACAAACATCTGTGTGTTATGGTAGACCATTTCACCAGATATTGTGAGTTAGTTCCTATTGCAGATAAGACTGCCGAGACAGTAGCTAAAGCGTTTAAAGAACGCATTATCTGCAGGCATACCACCCCTAAGTCCCTAGTAACAGATAATGGAGGTGAATTCTGTAATGAAATTCTTGAAAATTTGTGCACCTTGTACAAGATCTCTAAATCCACCATTGTTCCTCATCATCCTGCCAGCAATGGGTTAGCGGAACGAACCAATAAGAAAGTACTTGATGTCTTGAGAGCCACTATCAATGCCAACAGTGAAACTTGGGATGAAGTTATACCTGATGTGCAGTGTGCTATAAATTCTGCTTACAATGTTTCTATAGGTGACACTCCACATTATGCATTGTACGGTGTAGATAAACGTTTGCCTTATGAGTTGTTATATTCTATCCGAAACCAAATTACAACCCTGATGATTTCATAGCAACCCGTACCAGCTTAGCTCAAAGTGTTTTTAGAAGAATCCGTGAAACACTTCATAAATCAACAGCAGAATTTACAAGAGTCACAAACACTTGAGCAAAGCCATCCAAAATCAAAGTAGGTTCGAGAGTTATGCTGACTAACTTTAACAAAACGTCTGCAATGCCAAAGCTTGATCAAAAGTTTGTTGATCCTTATCGAGTAGTTGAACATATCACTGGTAATAAGTATAAGGTTAGAGAAATTAGTACTGGTCAGTATAAAGAATCGCATTTAGATCATATGAAGTTAGTATGTGATGATAATGATGTTCCAACCCAGACTAATGTGACAGACTCTGACAATCCTCCTGATCCTGTACTCTCTTCCTCTGATACTCAGTCAGACGATCAACCTGAATGTCGTTATTCCCTATGTACACGACAGGTATTGAGAAATCTTCAAGTATCATTTGTAACTTCCAATTCAGATTTGCCTCAAGTACAGCATGAGTTAGCCAGTGCTACAGAGTTTGATCCTCCCAGAGATGACACCCATTCTGCATATGTCAATCTTACCCTAGCAGAGTTGGGGTTAAATGTAAATAACCTGTATAGATGAATAATTACAGTATCAACTTATCAGTATTCAAGAATTTTTTTTTGTGTTCACATTCTCTCCGAATTCTGAGAGTTAACAGTCTAGATTTGAGTGCACCGAATCTGCCTTTCTGTTAAACACTCTTTCTTTGTATATATTCCTTCCTCAGAATCCGTAGATCACATGAATACAGATCGATCGATCAAATTTTTTTTCATCACTTCTATTGTGTAATCCCAACGTTGAGTTTCATTCGATGAGTTGTGCTATATTATACCTTGTATTGCATTACAGTTTCAGTTACGTAAGCTTCCATTCCAATGTTCTACTTATGTATGTTATAATGTTCAATTGTTGTGTACTTTGACATTGTATAGAATCAGCCCAAGCCATACACCTGCCATCTCTAGTTTGTATTAGTTGTATGTCGGGACGACATGCGTTAGCGTCGCCGAGCTCTCAGTAGTAGTACCAGTTCCAGTAACCAGTTACCAGTAACCAGTGTACCAGTAGATGACTCACTACCAACCGTCTCTGTGTGAATCACTGTCTGTATTCATATTGTTGCTGACCACAGCAGTATTCAAACACCCCCCTCACATATGGGTACTAGGGTTAGTTAGTCTTACGAGAGAGAGCAAGGAGGCA
>NC_091347.1:863325-865825 GCF_038502225.1 Cherax quadricarinatus | reverse complement strand
GCGTAGAATTAGGGGGAATATGATTGAGGTGTATAAACGGAAAACAGGAATAAATAAAGGGGATGTAAATAGTGTGCTGAAAATTTCCAGCCAAGACAGGACTCGCAGCAATGGTTTCAAGTTGGAAAAATTGAGATTCAGGAAGGATATAGGAAAGCACTGGTTTGGTAATTAGAGTCATGGATGAGTGGAACAAACTCCCGAGTACAGTTATTCAGGCTATAACGTTGTGTAGTTTTAAAAATAGGTTAGATAAATACATGAGTGGGTGTGGGTGGGTGTGAGTTGGACCTGACTAGCTTGTGCTGCTGGATCTGGTGCAGTGCTCCATCCTTGAGTGGAGGTGACCAGACTGGGTGGGTCATTGGGCTAATCCGGGGTGGGTGGATCATTGGTCTAATCTGGGGGAGGGGACATGGACCTGCTCCGCATGGGTCAGTAGGCCTGTTGCAGTGTTCCTTCTTTCTTATGTTCTTATGCCCATCTCACATATGATTACCTGCTTGCAAAAGTCTTACTTCAGACAAACTGGTCTATAATTTAACTTTAAGTGTCTTTCTCTCTTAAATATAGGGACTGCATTTGCTGTCTTCCAGATCTCTGGTAACTTTCCCATATCCATTGACTTAGTGTAGATTAAAACTAGTGGTTTAAGCAATGCTTCTGCATCCTTTCATAGAATCCATGGTGACATGTTTTCAGGTCCCATTACCTTTGATATAACCAGGTCCGTCAAAAGTATCTTTATCTCTTTTCCTGTTGTGCAGATGACATCCAGTGCTTGTCAGTGTCCATGTTATGTAATTTTCAAATTGTGTCTCAGCCTCTCTCTACACCCTAGCATATTTGTTTTTGATCAGTCTGATCACCTTTTTTATTCTCATCTGTCCTTTCTGCATTTTTTCAATTCTACATTTTTTTTCTCTGCAATTCTAGTTCTTTTTGTTGTTTCTGCATCTAATTTATATGGTCTCCTCAGCTTCCCTGCATTTTCAGCTAGGTACTCAGTCATCTCATACACTGACTTACAGGAAGTTTCTCAAAACTCAAAATTCTCCCTTTTAAAGTCTGGCTTTTTATACCTGCTCTCCACCTACTGTACCTCCCTCTACGATCAGTTCCACCAGGTACTTGAAGTTCAGGAACACATGATCACTAGTGCCCAGAAGGCTCTCATATTCTAATACACCTATATCAGATGTATCTGTGGTGATGACTAGATCAGTGGCTCATTCATCTCTCTACCTTGTCATGTCCTTAACGTGTTGACTTAGAAAGCTTTCTCTATGATGATCACCACGTTACTGGTCCCACATATAGGTGCCAGTTCTCTCTCTCTATTGCTGAATTCTCCTGTTATAAATAGCTCTGTTTTAACCCTAAAGGTACTCCTGGCTGCTTCTACCATCAGATCAGCCATAGTACTGCCCTGGTTTCCTGTTAGGTGGCGGGTTGGATATTTCAACTACTACTATGAATCTTCCATTCGTAACTCAGCACACTATGAAATCGTTTTTCTCAAGTCTGTTTATTCCTTTCACCTATTTAAAACTCGTTAATTTATTATTACTAGTGCTACTTTTCCTTTCCTGTTCCCAGTTAGTATCTTGCTGGAAATACAGCGTCTGATATCATTTGTCAACTTTGTCTTAGTGATAGCCATATGGCATGACCTCACCTGTCCTTCTCGTCAGCTCGTCGCTCGTGTTTGATAAACTATCTTCATCAATGTATCACATACTTCTACTTTCATCTTACCATGCATTGGTTTTAAAAGAAAATTTTTACATTAATTGGCATACTGTACAGTATATAAATATGGTAATTGACATATATAGCCTGTAGAAAGTCCATTTCCCCTCCTTCCTAGGATCACCCTCTTTTCATCTATATGTGTTCACCTGGTTCTTTCGAAGGGTGTTTACAGTAAGGAGTCTATATCTGTGTGTGTGTGCGCTGAGAGTTTATTTCCTATTTTAGGGATTATTCTTGACTGGTGGCGTGCAGGTGACATGCAGATTTGATGATTCTCAGGTAGTCGATACGCTTTATACTTAAGGAAATAAGCTAGGTCGACAAGTGTGCTCGATACACCTCACCTGTCTCGGACTGTGCCTCTCTCTCGGCCAGTCAATCTAGCCCTCCTGGCGCGCACCGCACGTGCGCGCCAGGAGGGCTAGATCAGCTCCTGGCTGACTGTAAACGATGAGTGAACGCGTGATTGGTTCTCGCAAGGAGTGTGATTTACTCAACACGCGCCATGTCGTTGACATTTATGTTGGAAGAATAAGTGAGGTGATGCAGGTAGCAAGAGATAAGGGATGTCTTGTATGGTCTCCCACTGCGGGTATCACAGCAAGCTAACAGGTTGTGTACCAGTTTACGACCATCCACCAGTAGTGGTCGTATCTTTCCTCTCCAATATAAGCATAGTGCCTTTTGTATGCTTTGTATTTCACGTATTTAGTGGTTATATCTGACACATGATAGAAGTAATTAA
>NC_091347.1:785825-845825 GCF_038502225.1 Cherax quadricarinatus | reverse complement strand
TTCACTTCTTCCATACTCATCCTCCCCAATTTGATATCCAATTTTTCTTTATTTAAATCATTTGATACGCTCATCACCTTACTCTTTTCTATGTTCACTTTCAACTTTCTACCTTTACACACACTCCCAAAGTCGTCCACTAACCTTTGCAGTTTTTCTTTAGAATCTCCCATAAGCACAGTATCATCAGCAAAAAGCAACTACATAAGAACATAAGAAAGGAGGAACACTGCAGCAGGCCTGTTGGCCCATACTAGGCAGGTCCTTTACAATTCATCCCACTAACAAACATTTGACGAACCCAATTTTCAATGCCACCCAAGAAACAAGCTCCGATGTGCAAGTCCCACTCAAATCCAACCCCTCCCACTCATGTACTTATCCAACCTAAATTTGAAACTACCCAAAGTCCTAGCCTCAATAACCCAACTAGGTAGACTGTTCCACTCATCAACTACCCTATTTCCAAACCAATACTTTCCTATGTCCTTTCTAAATCTAAACTTATCTAATTTAAATCCATTACTGCGGGTTCTCTCTTGGAGAGATATCCTCAAGACCTTGTTAATATCCTCTTTATTAATACCTATCTTCCACTTATACACTTCGATCAGGTCTCCCCTCATTCTTCGTCTAACAAGTGAATGTAACTTTAGAGTCTTCAATCTTTCTTCATAAGGAAGATTTCTAATGCTATGTATTAATTTAGTCATCCTACGCTGAATGTTTTCTAACGAATTTATGTCCATTCTGTAATATGGAGACCAGAATTGAGCTGCATAATCTAGGTGAGGCCTTACTAATGATGTATAAAGCTGCAGTATGACCTCTGGACTTCTGTTGCTTACACTTCTTGATATAAATCCCAGTAATCTATTTGCCTTATTACGTACGCTTAGGCATTGCTGTCTTGGTTTAAGGTTGCTGCTTACCATAACCCCCAAGTCCTTTTCGCAATCTGTATGGCTAAGTTCTACATTATTTAACTTATAAGTACTAGAGTTATGGACACTCCCGAGCTTCAGAACCTTGCATTTATCTACATTGAACTGCATCTGCCACTTTTCTGACCAAGAGTAGAGTTTGTCTAAATCCTCCTGAAGTTCCCTAACATCTACGTTTGAATCAATTATCCTACCTATCTTCGTGTCACCGGCGAGTTTGCTCATATCACTAGTAATTCCTTCATCAAGATCATTGATATATATTATAAACAACGGGGCCAAGACTGATCCCTGTGGAACGCCACTTGTTACTGATCCCCACTCGGATTTAACCCCATTTATTAACACTCTCTGCTTCCTGTCTGTGAGCCATGATTCGATCCACGAGAGCACCCTTCCCCCAATGCCATGAGCTGCTACTTTCTTCAACAGTCTTCAGTGCGGAATTCTATCAAATGCCTTACTAAAATCTAAGTAAATAATATAAAATTCTTTATCGTGGTCAACAGCCTCAAAAGCTTTACTGAAGAAAGTTAATAAATTAGTTAGACAAGACCGGCCTCTTGTGAATCCATGCTGAGTATCATTAATCAAGCTGTGCTTATCGAGATGGCTTCTTATAATTTGAGCTATAATTGACTCTAGTAATTTGCCTACAATTGAGGTCAGGCTTATTGGGCGGTAATTTGACGGTAACTACTTGTCCCCTGTTTTAAAAATAGGAATTACATTAGCCATCTTCCACATATCAGACACTACACCTGTTTGAAGAGATAAATTAAAAATATTAGTTAATGGTTCACAGACTTCCATTTTGCATTCCTTTAGAACCCTTGAAAAAACCTCATCAGGACCCGGTGACTTATTTTGCTTCAGTCGGTCTATCTGCTTCACAACCATTTCACTAGTGACTGTGATGTTACATAATTTATCTTCTTCTGGCCCACTATAAAAATTTATTACCGGAATATTATTAGTGTCTTCCTGTGTAAAAACCGAGAGAAAATAATTATTTAAAATCGAGCACATTTCATTCTCTTTATCAGTAAGATGCCCATAGTTATTTTTAAGTGGACCTATCTTATCTCTGACTTTTGTTCTATATACCTGGAAAAAACTTTTTGGGTTAGTTTTAGAATCCCTAGCAACTTTAATTTCATAGTCCCTTTTAGCTTTTCTTATCCCCTTTTTAATGTCCCTCTTAATGTCAATATACTGATTCATAAGATGACCCTCGCCTCTTTTGATAGGCCTATAAATTCCTTTCTTATGCCCTAGTAGATATTTCAGCCTATTATTCATCCATTTTGGGTCATTTCTATTTGATCTAATTTCTTTATAAGGGATAAACGTTCTTTGAGCAGCATGTATTGTGTTCAGAAAACTGTCATGTTGATAGCTCTCTTCGTTACCCCAGTCAACAGACGATAAGTGTTCTCTAACCCCATCGTAATCTGCTAAGCGAAAATCTGGGACTGTTACTGAGTTATCCCTACTATCATACTTCCATTCAATTCTAAATGTAATTGATTTGTGGTCGCTAGCACCCAGTTCCTCTGAAACTTCTAAATTATTAACAAGGGATTCATTGTTTGCCAGAACTAAGTCAAGCAGGTTATTACCCCTTGTAGGTTCTGTCACAAACTGCTTCAAAAAACAATCCTGAACTACTTCTAAGAAGTCGTATGATTCTAAATTCCCAGTCAAGAAATTCCAATCAATATGACTAAAGTTAAAGTCTCCTAGAATTACTACATTATCGTGCCTTGTGGCCCTAACAATTTCCTCCCATAGTAGTCTCCCCTGATCCCTGTCTAAATTTGGGGGACGGTATATCACACCTAAAATTAATTTTTCATGCCCCTCTGAAAATTCTATCCAAACAGACTCTGTATGTGTTACTTCACACGTAATACCCGTTTTTATGCAACAGTTCAAGTGATCTCGGACATACAATGCCACCCCACCCCCCTTCCCGATACTTCTATCTACTTGGAACAATTTAAAACCCTGAATTTGACATTCTGCAGGCATGTCCCGACTTTTTGAATTAAACCACGTCTCAGTAATGGCAAATACATCGATGTTACCTGCACTAGGAACTAGTCTCAACTCGTCCATCTTATTCCTAGCACTGCGACTATTTGTGTAATAAATACTTAAAGACCTCCTCTCTCTTTACCCTTCCTGCTCCTTTCTGTTATTCCACTAAACCTATTACTGTCCTTGTCAATTAGTGCCACTGGCTTTCCAATATCCACCTCATTTTGCCTATTACTAGTTCTCCTAGTACTCATATTACTACCCTGAGACTTCACAGTTTTCCCGCAAAAACCCATACCACTAACTATTCCTAGTTTAAAGACCTAACAGCTCCCTCCACTGCGTTGGCCAGTGCTCCCACCCCACACCTAGATAAGTGAACCCCATCCCTGGCATACATGTCATTTCTGCCATAAAAGAGGTCCCAGTTGTCAATGAATGTTACTGCATTTTCCTTAAAGTATTTGTCCAGCCAGCAATTGACACCAATTGCTCTGGACAACCATTCATTTCCAACTCCTCTCCTTGGCAAAATGCCACATATGACAGGTTTCCCACCCTTCCTCCTAATTATCTCTATTGCTGACCTATACCTGCTAATCAGGTCCTCACTCCTACGTCTGCCAACATCGTTGCCTCCAGCACTGAGACAGATAATAGGATTGCTCCCATTACCTCTCATGATGTCATCCAGACGGCTAACAATATCCTTCATCCCAGCCCCAGGAAAACACACACTCTGCCTCCTACTCCTATCCTTCAAGCAGAATGCCCTATCCATGTACCTAATCTGGTTATCCCCAACAACAACAATGTTTTTACCTTCCTTGGCGTTGTCCGTCGTGATGCTCCGAGTAGTCGACTCACATTCGCCAGGTAGCATTACACCACTTGTAGAATTCGTCAAGACGTTCTCGATGGTCTTCGTTGGGGTTTCTAGGGATGTCTCACTCACGTCTGCCAATCCGACGAATCCTCTTGTTCTCCTCCGTTAATCGCCGTATCTCCATCTTAGCAACTCTGAGCTCTTCTCTCAGCTGCTGGTAAAGTTGCTCAAGAGAGGGCATCCTGGTTCAGATTCACAGAGAGCACACAAACAGGTCTTCACAGAGCTAAGTACACGTCACCACTGAGCTAAGTACACGTCACCACTGCTAAGTACACGTCACCACTGAGCTAAGTACACGTCACCACAGTGTCAATTCCCATTTTGTATTTGATTCCCCATAATTTAATCCCACCCCTCTCCTGAACACCCTAGCATTTACTTCTTTTGCAACCATATCTATAAATGTATTAACCATGCTGACATTACACATCCCTACTTTTACCGGGAAGTAGTCTCCCTCTCTTCTATACAACATAACCTGAGCCTCACTATCCCCATAAAAACTCTTTACAGCATTTAGTAACTTACCACCTATTCTATATACTTGGAACATCTGCCACATTGCTTCCCTATCCACTCTATCATATGCCTTTTCTAAATCCATAAATGCAATAAAAACTTCCCTACCTTTTTCTAAATACTGCTCACATATATGCTTCAATGTAAACACTTGATATACACATCCTCTACCCACTCTAAAACCTCCTTGCTAATCCGCAATCCTACATTCTGTCTTACCTCTAATTCTTTGAATTATAACCCTACCGTACACTTTTCCTGCTATACTCAGTAAACTTATTCCTCTATAATTTTTACAGTCTCTTTTGTCCCCCTTCCCTTTATATAAAGGGAGTATACATGCTCTCTGCCAATCTCTTGGTACCTTCCCCCCTTTCATACATTTATTAAATAAAAATACCAACCACTCCAACACTATATCCCCCCCTCCCAATGCTTTTAACATTTCTGTCATGTTCCTGTCAGTTCCAGCTGCTTTACCCCCTTTGATTCTATGTAATGCCTCACGCACCTCCCCCACACTCACATCTTCTTCTTCTTCACTCCTAAAAGATGGTATACCTCCCTGGCCAGTGCATGAAATTACCGCCTCCCTTTTTTCGTCGACATTTAAAAGTTCCTCAAAATATTCTCGCCATCTACCCAAAACCTCCATCCCCCCATTAACTAACTCCCCTACTCTGTTTTTAACTGACAAATCCATTTGTTCCCAAGGCTTTCTTAACTTGTTTAACTCACTCCAAAAATTTTTATTTTCATTAAAATTTCTTGACAGTGCCTCTCCCACTGTATCATCTGCTCTCCTTTTGCACTCTCTCACCACTCTCTTCACCTTTCTTTTACTCTCCATATACTCTACTCTTTTTATAACACTTCTGCTTTGTAAAAACCTCTCATAAGCTAACTTTTTCTCTTACCACACCCTTTACTTCATCATTCCACCAATCACTGCTCTTTCTTCCTGCACCCACCCTCGTATAACCACAAACTTCTGCCCCACATTTTAATACTGCATTTTTAAAACTATTCCAACTCTCTTCAACCCCCCCCCCCCCCCCACTACTCATTCTTGTACCAGTCCACCTTTCTGCCAATAGTTGCTTATATCTCACCTATATATATATATATATATATATATATATATATATATATATATATATATATATATATATATATATATATATATATATATATATATATATATATATATATGCAATACAGTCGCAGACAGGCTATCTTAATGCAAGACAAGCCACGGGGGGATAGAAATCTTCAGCTCAAGTACTTTCACACGTCTCCATGCGTCATCAGGAGCTATGCAATGTTGCAAGAATAGCAACAGAAGAAATATAGGAATTTTTCCCAGAGTAGTTAACATGGCAAATAGTTGGGTATCATTATTGGTGAATGAAGCGTTTCACCTGCGCAGTTGGTTTCCTCAGTCAAATTCAAAAGAGAACAAATTTGAAGCAGCAGGCATAGTAGGGAGGTAAAGATGATGTAATCAGTCCAAATTTGGATAAATATTTTTTGAGGTGGTCAGTCCCTCAGCCTGAAGACTGTTCAGCTCCATAGTCTGGAAGTGCCCTGGTTCTGTGGAACTGAACACCTCTCCAGGCTGATGGACTGACCACGTCAAAAACTTTCTCCAAGGTTAATGGAATGATTACATGTTTGTTTTGCTGCCTCCAGTTTATTCCCCTCTGTATTTGAAGAACCCTACTGCTTAGGCTAAACGTTTCAAGCAACAATACAGATACCCATCTGTTGCACATGCACTACTTATAAACCACAACCCTCCACCAGCAGTAACACCTACAAGCCACCACCACCACCCACCCCCAGCAGGATGTGTGAGATAGAGCTACTGAGGTCCCGGGTATGTGAGCTTCTACGTGGTCGTTCATCTTTTATGGAAACCATTTAAGTTGAGGGTATGATGCGGGTGACCCGTGTTGCGTGCGGCTTTGTGGGGACACCAAGAAATTTCGCATGCCTCGCCTCACCCTCTCACACCTACACAGCCTCGCCTCACCCTCTCACACACCTACCCAGCCTCGCCTCACCCTCTCACACACCTACCCAGCCCTGCCTCACTCACACACCTACCCAGCCTCGCCTCACTCACACACCTACCTAGCTTCGCCTCACCCTCTCACACACCTATCCAGCCTCGCCTCACCCTCTCACACACCTATCCAGCCTCGCCTCACCCTCTCACACACCTATCCAGCCTCGCCTCACCCTCTCACACACCTATCCAGCCTCGCCTCACCCTCTCGCACACCTATCCAGCCTCGCCTCACCCTCTCACACACCTGCCGTAAGAGAAGAGGCAAACCAACAGAAATGTGTTTCAGTAGATCAAGGAGTACCAGAACTCAGAAGTGTGTGTGTGTGTGTGTGTTCACTCACCTAGTTGTACTCACCTAGTTGAGGTTGCAAGGGTCGAGTCCTAGCTCCTGGCCCCGCCTCTTCACTGGTCGCTACTAGGTCACTCTCCCTGAACCATGAGCTTTGTCATACCTCTGCTTAATTAAAGCTATGTTTGGATCCTGCCTCCACTACATTGCTTCCCAAACTATTCCACTTCCTGACTACTCTGTGGCTGAAGAAATACTTCCCAACATTCATGTGATTCATCTGTGTCTTCAACTTCCAACTGTTGCTGTGTTCCATCTCTGGAACATCCTGTCTTTGTCCACCTTGTCAATTCCTCTCAGTATTTTGTATATCGTTATCATGTCCCCCCTATCTCTCCTGTCCTCCAGTGTCGTCAGGTTGATTTCCCTTAATATCTCCTCGTAGGACATACCCCTTAGCTCTGGGACTAGTCTTGTTGCAAACCTCTGCACTTTATCTAGTTTCTTTACGTGCTTGGCTAGGTGTGGGTTCCAAACTGGTGCCGCATACTCCACTATGGGCCTAACGTATACGGTGTACAGGGTCCTGAACGATTCCGTATTAAGATGCTGTTCTGAGGTTTGCTAGGCGCCCATATGCTGCAGCAGTTATTTGGTTGATGTGCGCTTCAGGAGATGTGCCTGGTGTTATACTCACCCCAAGATCTTTTTCCTTGACTGAGGTTTGTAGTCTCTGGCCCCCTAGACTGTACTCCGTCTGCGGTCTTCTTGCCCTTCCCCAATCTTCATCACTTTGTACTTGTGGGGTTGAACTCCAGGAGCCAATTGCTGGACCAGATCTGCAGCCTGTCCAGATCCCTTTGTAGTTCTGCCTGGTCTTCGATCGAATGAATTCTTCTCATCAACTTCACGTCATCTGCAAACAGGGACACTTCGGAGTCTATTCCTTCCGTCATGTTCACAAATACCAAAAACAGCACTGGTCCTAGGACTGACTCCTGTGGGACCCCGTTGGTCACAGGCGCCCACTCTGACACCTCGCCACGTACCATGACTCGCTGCTGTCTTCCTGACAAGTATTCCCTGATCCATTGTAGTGCCTTCCCTGTTATCCCTGCTTGGTCCTCCAGTTTTTGCACTAATCTCTTGTGTGGAACTGTGTCAAATGCCTTCTTGCAGTCCAAGAAAATGCAATCCATCCACCTCTCACTCTTGTCTTACTGCTGTCACCATGTCATAGAACTCCAGTAGGTTTGTGACACAGGATTTCCCATCCCTGAAACCATGTTGGCTGCTGTTGATGAGATCATTCCTTTCTAGGTGCTCCACCACTCTTCTGATAATCCCCATGACTGTGCATACTATACGTATCAGTGACACTGGTCTGTAGTTTAGTGTTTCATGTCTGTCTCCTTTTTTAAAGATTGAGACTACATTTGCTGTCTTCCATGCCTCAGGCAATCTCCCTGTTTCGATAGATGTATTGAATATTGTTGTTAAGGGTACACATAGTGCCTCGGCTCCCTCTCTCAGGACCCATGGAGAGATGTTATCTGGCCCCATTGCCTTTGAGGTATCTAGCTCACTCAGAAGCCTCTTCACTTCTTCCTCAGTTGTTTGTACTGTGTCCAGCACTTGGTGGTGTACCCCACCTCTCCGTCTTTCTGGAGCTCCTTCTGTCTCCTCTGTGAACACTTTGAATCTCTTGTTGAGTTCCTTACATACTTCACAGTCATTTCTTGTCTCTCCTCCTTCCTTCCTTAGCCTGATTACCTGGTCCGTGGCTGTTGTTTTCCTCCTGATGTGGCTGTATAACAGCTTTGGGTCAGATTTGGCTTTCGCTGCTATGTCGTTTTCATATTGTCGTTGGGCCTCCCTTCTTATCTGTGCATATTCATTTCTGGCTCTACGACTGCTCTCCTTATTCTCCTGGGTCCTTTGCCTTCTATATTTCTACATTTCTTGGTTTTTGCCTCCCTGCACCTTTGGGTGAACCATGGGCTCATCCTGGCTTTTTCATTATTCCTGTTACCCTTAGGTACAAATCTCTCCTCAGCCTCCTTGCACATTGTTGTTACATATTCCATCATCTCATTAACTGGCTTCCCTGCCAGTTCTCTGTCCCACTGAACCCCGTTCAGGAAGTTCCTCATTCCCGTGTAGTCCCCTTTCTTGTAGTTTGGCTTCATTCGCCCTGGCCTTCCTGCTTCCCCCTCCACTTGTAGCTCTACTGTGTATTCGAGGCTTAAAACCACATGATCGCTGGCCCCAAGGGGTCTTTCATATGTGATGTCCTCAATATCTGCACTACTCAAGGTGAATACTAGGTCCAGTCTTGCTGGTTCATCCTCTCCTCTCTCTCTTGTAGTGTCCCTTACGTATTGATACATGAAGTTTTCCAGTACCACCTCCATCATCTTAGCCCTCCATGTATCGGCCCCCATGTGGTGTGTGTGTACTCACCTAGTTGTACTCACCTAGTTGAGGTTGCAGGGGTCGAGTCCAAGCTCCTGGCCCCGCCTCTTCACTGGTCGTTACTAGGTCACTCTCCCTGAACCATGAGCTTTATCGTACCTCTGCTTAAAGCTATGTATGGATCCTGCCTCCACTACATCGCTTCCCAAACTATTCCACTTCCTGACTACTCTGTGGCTGAAGAAATACTTCCTAACATCCCTTTGATTCATCTGTGTCTTCAGCTTCCAACTGTGTCCCCGTGTTGCTGTGTCCAGTCTCTGGAACATCCTGTCTTTGTCCACCTTGTCAATTCCTCTCAGTATTTTGTAAGTCGTTATCATGTCCCGCCTATCTCTCCTGTCCTCCAGTGTCGTCAGGTTGATTTCCCTTAACCTCTCCTCATAGGACATACCTCTTAACTCTGGGACCAGTCTTGTTGCAAACCTTTGCACTTTCTCTAGTTTCTTTACATGCTTGGCTAGGTGTGGGTTCCAAACTGGTGCCGCATACTCCAATATGGGCCTAACGTACACGGTGTACAGGGTCCTGAACGATTCCTTATTAAGATGTCGGAATGCTGTTCTGAGGTTTGCTAGGCGCCCATATGCTGCAGCAGTTATTTGGTTGATGTGCACTTCAGGAGATGTGCCTGGTGTTATACTCACCTCAAGATCTTTTTCTTTAAGTGAGGTTTGTAGTCTCTGGCCCCCTAGACTGTACTCCGTCTGCGGTCTTCTTTGCCCTTCCCCAATCTTCATGACTTTGCACTTGGTGGGATTGAACTCCAGGAGCCAATTGCTGGACCAGGTCTGCAGCCTGTGTGTGTGTGTGTGTGTGTGTGTGTGTGTGTGTGTGTGTGTGTGTGTGTGTGTGTGTGTGTGTGTGTGTGTGTGTGTGTGTTAGTTACCATTTTGTCCTAGGCACATGTCGATTAGACACTAGGCCTGTTGTATATGAGTACGTGTGTGTGTGTGTGTGTGTGTGTGTGTGTGTGTGTGTGTGTGTGTGTGTGTGTGTGTGTGTGTGTGTGTGTATACTCACCTAGTTGTACTCACTTAGTTGAGGTTGCGGGGGTCGAGTCCGAGCTCCTGGCCCCGCCTCTTCACTGATCGCTACTAGGTCACTCTCCCTGAGCCGTGAGCTTTATCATACCTCTGCTTAAAGCTATGTATGGATCCTGCCTCCACTACATCGCTTCCCAAACTATTCCACTTACTGACTACTCTGTGGCTGAAGAAATACTTCCTAACATCCCTGTGATTCATCTGTGTCTTCAGCTTCCAACTGTGTCCCCTTGTTACTGTGTCCAATCTCTGGAACATCCTGGCTTTGTCCACCTTGTCAATTCCTCTCAGTATTTTGTATGTCGTTATCATGTCCCCCCTATCTCTCCTGTCCTCCAGTGTCGTCAGGTTGATTTCCCTTAACCTCTCCTCGTAGGACATACCTCTTAGCTCTGGGACTAGTCTTGTTGCAAACCTTTGCACTTTCTCTAGTTTCTTTACGTGCTTGGCTAGGTGTGGGTTCCAAACTGGTGCCGCATACTCCAATATGTGTGTGTGTGTGTGTGTGTGTGTGTGTGTGTGTGTGTGTGTGTGTGTGTGTGTGTGTGTGTGCGTGCGTGTGCGTGTGCGCGCGGGGGTGAAGAAAGCATATGTGTACGCCCATTATCGGATAAGCTCCGACGTGGAGGCCCCTCCTGATAACCATATACATAAGTGTGAAATATTTTTAATTTGCAACCAAACTTGTCCGAGAGCCGAGAAGAATGCTCTGTGAATGAAGAGAAACTGGATGAACTAAGCTTGACTACCTCGGAGGAAAGAAGGAAATGGGTAGATATGCTTAGAACGTATCATACATTAAGATAATTTAACTCCAATAATATGTAGGTTATTTAAACTGTTAAGTTCAGGGAATTGGGAAACGTCGGGACAAATGAGCAGTAGGAATATTAGAAAGTAATTTAATTTAATTTCAGGATAATAGAACAATGCAGTGCGTTAGTAAAGGTTAGCTTTGTATACATTTTTCATTTAGCCCCTGTAATACAACCTGCCTCTAACAATAAGCGTGTGGTTACCAACTTACATCAGTAACAAAGATGTGCACCTCCGCTCCCAGGTATAAGTTGCTAGTTTATGTAATTTCGTTATTGGTGGTTGTCTGTACATGAATATACATGTAGGTTAATTAGGTAAGGTTAACCTAGTCTAGCCAAGTGTAACTACCGGTTGTTTAATTTTGATTCGAGTTTCAATCGCTGTAACACGCTGGTAAATAAGCGTGCTATTGACAGGACGGGTTAACTAATATAACTCGGCGAGTACATATCTGAATATTGGCATTATCTTCAATCAGATCACGTCATAGTTATTACACCGCGCTCTGTACACCCGCTGCTGATACTACTACTAATGTTGCTGTTACCATTGGCACTACTAATACCGTTACGTATTATGACGCGTCCGGCACACGATACAGCATGTCCTGAGGCTGGCAAGATCTCTGCCGAGTTATCACTATTCAGTGTCATGTTATTTTTATTTATTAATTGGAAGTCTTTATTGATATCTGTATTTTTTATCTTTCTTCTACTGAAACGACTTTCATATTTATTTTGGTATCTGGAGACGATGATAGGTAACTGTGGTTAATGTTTTTGTCTCTATGCTTTGAGGATTAAAAACAGTAATTGTGCTGTGCTTCTGTGACCAGAGTCCTAGTAAAAAGGAAAAGAAAGAAGGATGGAAAGGGATTGAGTATATGAGGAGAAGGGAAGGAAGGAAATGAAAAAGATAAGGGATCCATCCCCTATTGATTTGAGCATAGTAATGAATATTTGTAATACGTACCTTGCGTCATCGTGAAAAATATTTAGGTTGCATAGCATACGTCCCCGTTCACATACACTAGTATACAGGAAAAGGTGCATATGTGAGGTAGGTGTGGGTATTTCTTTTCCCTCAAGATTTAATTTCTTTACAGGAAAAGGTCGCAGAAGGTCAAGGCTCAAGAAGGTTTGTGGGTGCAAAGTGGTAGCGCAGGTATTTTGCTCACACCTCTCGCTGCTTGGCACTTGCTTGGCACAGTGTTCTTCCTCCGTTGTTCTTTTGGAAGTTCAGGTTCGGGGTGTCACGTTGTTATTGGATTTATCAACTCAGCACGTAGACTAGTTCAGGTGTTATCCAGTCTTCTTCTCCAGGTAGGTTGTTTAGTATCCTTAGCTTTGGGAACTCGAACTCATCCTTGTTAATGTGGCGTCTTTTTGTAGCACGGTCGTCTTATACATTCTGTGCGGAGGTTCACAGATCATGTAGTTTGGGTCTTGCTTTTTGCGGTGATATTGGAGGTCCAAGGTATAAAGGAAGACTGATCTAGAAGATCGAGAGGGTGAAGAGGAGAGGGCTAAGAAAGAGGAAGTAACTGGGGATAGGTGTACATAGTTTTTGGAAGGATGCTAGTGTTACTGTTGACCTGTTAGGCGGCGCTATTCTAGTCGCTTGTAACCGTATATATATACACTTAATTAACCTTTTCTTCATTAACACACACACTTGGTTCTAGCACTTCTAATGCTGTACAAGGGTTTCTCAACCTGCATGTATTATCACCTAGTTGACTTTGTGGGTTTTAAGATTTGGCCCTTGTGTTTCCTACCTTTTGTGGGTTTTAAGATTTGGCCTTTGTGTTGCTTACCTCTTGTGGGTTTTAAGATTTGGCCCTTGTGTTGCCTACCTCTTGATTCCTAACGTCTCTGTATTAAGTTTTCGTCTATATGTTATCGTTAGTACTCCACAATATCTAATTTCTCTCTCTCCAGTATTTTATGTTGTGATTATGTCTCTTCAGCAGTATTGTCTAAACTTCACTATTTTACTGCCAAGTGCTATTAGTGAAAGTTTGGACAGTGAAGACGGTTTGAATAAGAGTTGAGAGGGGAGTCCCGGGCGACCCCTCTTTGTGGGTAGACCACCACCACCCCTCCTCTAACAACATGCGTGAGGAGACCAACGCTCTAAGCTCCTAGAATAACAAATATATATTTTTTCGTAGATGTTTAGACCGGGCAGAAATCTACAAACTGTAATGCATGCGAAAACGCCCTTCGTATTTCAACCTATTCTCACTTTATTTAAATTTTCTTGGACTGATTCACAACGTCAGTTTATTAACGCTCCCTGCAAGCTTACACATGTTTTATTTAAGTTGTATGAACCTATAAAAGTAATTATTTAATTACAGATTAAAAAAAACAGCTACTGCGTCGAACAACGCAGTGGCTGAGCAGCACTAGGGAACACTCAGATCTGCAGGCATATCACTTGGGGTGCGAGAACAGGCTATTTCTCCGGAAGACAAGTTAGACAATAACACCCACAAGGCCAAGAATACCAAGGTGTCTTATTTATCTTTTAAGCACACAAGCTGACGTATTAACCCGGAACGCTTCTCCCAAGGTTTCCTCTATATCAGAATAATATAGCCAAAAGTTAATTACTGCTTATCAGCAATTAGGTACCAGGAGCCGCTTCCGGAAGTTACCGCCCAGACCAAGCCTTCTGGTTCCTGGCCTGATTGATGAAGCTGTTGGTGCCCACCGCCTACAATCCAATGTAAGCGCCACAACCAGGCTGACCAGGAACTATCTGGTTGACCAGCCTGGTTGACAACGCAAGCACCAGACGAGCCTGGCCTATGGCTGGGCTCCGAGAGTAGAAATCTCTCGGAACTCGTCAATGAAGGCGGCCAAGCTTTGTTGGTAATTCCCTTTATGCATAATGGGAGGACGTTGAGTCGTGGTTCCTGTAAACCTACTGAGTTCTCACTGTATTCATCGCTTCCCTGCTTTCCACTGGAGGTATTCTACAACGCCTGCCAAGATTCTCGTGGTCATAAGTAGTAATTTCGGTGTGCAGGATTGGGACTTCTCCCTCCAGTATCTTCCAGGTGTAGCTTATATTGCATATTTCTCGCCTACATTCTAAGGGTAGGAGCCAGTAAAACATTTAATTTCTAGGAACGCCTCAAATTCGTAGATGTGTACTCGCTGGAGCGGAGAGAGAGAATGAAAGAGAGAATGATAATATACATGTGGAAAATACTTGAGGGCCTAGTCCCAAATCTGCACACTACCATAACAATGTACCAGAGTGAGGTATGGGAGGAAGTGTAAATTAAACTCGGTGAAAAACAAGGACGCCATGGGCATAATAAGCGAACATTGTATCAGCATCCGTGGTTCAAGACTACTCACCATCTTACCAGAAGTTATCAGAAACACTGCTTGCACAAGTGTAGAGGTCTGCAAGAGGAAACTGGACAAGTATCTCTATAAAATGCAGGATCATCCAGGCTGTGATTGATATGTGGCCATCAGGCCGCCAACAGCAGCAGCCTGGTTGACCAGGCAAGCACCAAGACGAGCCTGGCACTGGGCCTGGTTTCTGGAGTAGAAAAACTCATCAAAGATGTAAAATAAAGTAAGGAGTACGGTTCTAGGGACTTTATGCGCTGCCAGCAATTTAGGTGTTTGACTAAATTCAAATGAACTTTGAAGGTTATTCGCTACATTTTCCAGCTCAACAGTTTCGCCAACCTTAATAGGGTCGGTAGAACACAGTAGTTGTCGGATGAATCATGTGATATGCTTAGTTACTGAAGACTCATAAACAAACAGTTAATCGTCCTAAGAAACTTAAGGTAAAATTTGGTGAACGTACTGCACAAGATCGAGTACACATTCACTCTTTTGGTCTAGAGTGACACTTCCTCTGAAATATATTTCCCCCGAGTGTCACTGCCAGTGTCACAAACCATTCACAGTAAGTGAACACACTACTGTACAGCAGTCTGTCTTCATTCTCGTATATAATGTTGGTACTTAATGTTTACAAGTCAGACTTGATATATAATTACCAGAAACTTAAGTAATAGCATTACGTTAAGGATACATTTTATATACAAGTAATATTTTACTTTTAACATTGTTATTTTAGGGTAGTGCGGGAACATATTCTAACCTAATTTAGAAGTTAAAATCGGACTATCTCTTATATGGAAGGCATCCTTAATGTCTGACTGTTACTTAAGCTTTCGTCTAGCCTTAAATCAAATTTGATTTATTGACATTTAAAATACCGATACTGATCCCATTCTCGTACTCTTACAGATCTGAACGTGTTCGTACTTGTACAGATATAACCGTGTTCGTACTCGTATAGATCTGAACGTTTGCGTACTCGTACAGATCTGAACGTTTTCGTACACGTACAGATCTGAACGTTTTCATACTCGTACAGATCTGAACGTTATCGTATTCGTATAGATCTGAACGTTTCCTGGTTATGCTCGGCTACCTCGTTGCCAGAGGTATCGCGTCGTTTTTATTTACTTGTGGTTAATGTTTTATATACTAGGTTTATGTAACATAAGCCCAGTATAACCTAACTTGAAAAAAAAATAGTGGTAAATTTCACAGAGAGCGTTAAGAAAATGACTCTGGAAATCACTTAAGAAGATTAACCTAGGGAAAACATGACGTTCAGTGGTGATAAGTTCCAGCTGCCTAGGTATGTAAAGACTGAAGAACTCAAAAAGGACACCGTATACAAAACGCAAGAGGATTATCAAATAGAACGAATGGAATACGCGAAGGACATGGGAATAATCATGTGTGCTGACCTCTATTTTAAAGAACAAAATAAGGAAAATGTCACAAAAATCAGGAAAATGACTGGGTGATTAATGAAAACTTTCAAAACAAAGGAAGTTGTGCCATTGGTGACAATATTCAACTCACTTGGGCTCTTACATTTAGAGTATTGTGTGGTGTTGACGGCCCCGTTCAGGGCAGGAGAGAGATCAGAGATGAAATAGATTCGGAGATCATTTACGATCCACATCGAGCCAGTGAACGGGGAACGTCTTAAAATCCTCATTATGTACTTACTGGAGCGGAGGAGAGAGATGCATGACAGTGTTTACCTGGAAAATACTTGAGAGAGTAGTCCCAAATCTGCACACTGACAGAACTACATAGTGGAGAAAGATGGAAATGTAAAATAAACTCAGTGAAGGACAGGGGTGTCGTGGGCACAAGAGAACATTGTATCAATATCCGTAATCTCCGTTTGTTCAACATATTACCAGAAGAAATTAGAAACACTGCTGCTGGTACAAGTGCAGAAGTCGAGAGAAACATTGACAAGTATCTCCACCATGTGCCAGATCAACTAAACTATGATAGATTTGTGGGCCAGTGTACCATTAGCAACAACAGCCTGGTTGACCCTGCAAGCACTCATAAAAGGTAAAGATAAGGAGCAGCTATGAAGACGGCATTGCAGTTATTTAGTACAATGTCACGTTTTCAGTTAGAGTAGACTTTAGTTGAAGCTCTTGAATTTTATTATTTAGCTGTATCATGTAATACTTGGCATGATATAAATCACTGTATTTAATGAAAGCTTTCATGGCACGTAAGTTTCCCTGTCTTCTAATAACATGTTCATTTCCCCCTATAATCTACCTTGTCCATAATTACTATCGTATTTACTTTGCCTTCGTAGGGTGAAGTCTAGGATCTTTCCTTAATTCATGGTATGATTTAACAAATCTTTGAGGACAATTGTGTTGCAAAGGTCTGAGCAAAGCTCAGACTTGTGCAACACAATCTCTCAGAACTTGTATAGTTACAACACAATTGCACAGGTCTGAGCTTTGCTCAGACCTGTGCAATTTATACCATGAATTAAGGAAAGATCCTAGACTTCACCTTACGAAAGCAGACAGTAAATATGATAATTATGGACAAGGTAGATTATAGGGCAAAAATTGAGCATATTAGAAGACAGGGAAACTCATGCGTCCCTGAAGACTAAAACTTCCTATTGCATATACTGTATCATCAGTGTTCTCGTACAGATTCCATTTTGTATCCCGGTTGCCTCAGGATGGGCGTGGTGGGTCGCCCAAGCCAATGAGGTTTCGTGCGACAATTCACATATTGTTCCAAATTTAGCTCTTCATCGGTTTTTGAGTGAGAATGTATATTTTAGAAATCAGGTGGTTGAGGTAATGCCCATTGAAGTCAGTAGGTTGAGGCAAAGTCTGTCTGACTAATCTATATAAGAAAGTATAGCCAGTGGAGTATGAGGAAGCAGTGAGTGAATGGATGGATGGGTGGGTGGATGACGGGAGTGTTGCTTCCCGCCAACTTCGGGTTCCCGCCTCTGATGATGCTCGTCCCACCACACTTAGTACCTCTCAACACTACTGCATTACCAAACGTTTCTTCTTGATGCTCGCAAAACATCCTTGCGTGCAGCATTTTCCTCTCCCTCGGTGTGTGTAATATATATATATATATATATATATATATATATATATATATATATATATATATATATATATATATATATATATACATGTAGATGCAGACTGAATTATCATGCAGTCTTTTGTGTAGCTTGGCGTGTACGACAAGGTGTAATAAGTGTGTGGTGTGTGGGTGTAGTTTGAGGTATGATAAATGCGGAGGCTTAGGCACAGGGTAAGTCTAGAGTGAAATGTGAGGTGGGGGACGTTTGTCAGATGTACGATGTGTGGAGAATCATTGAAATAGTGACCCTTAGCTTGGTGGTGCTGCAAGGCCTGTCTGCCGCGGCCCTGTGGCAGGCAGTTTGACAGCGGAGGCGCAGATAAGTGTGTGGTAGTGTTGATAACGAGGTAGTGGCACCCCCCACGCTATGTCTGTGGCTCGTCTAGAGGCACTCTCACTCGTCCGCCAGACTCCCTCTCTCTCTCTCTCCATGACCTTGTAATTGAGGTTTTTAACGTCTGCGAACCTCAAGTGACGAATGTGACTTTCACAACCTCTACCTTTTGGTATTTTGTTGTTGACCTCATGGTGTGTGGCATAAAATAACCAGCGAGGCTTCTTGTTTCGTAAACTGACCATCACTGAGGTTTGACGTGAGCGTTAGCATAAGCACTTTAATAATACACAAAGGATATATGGCAGCTTAGTGTTTGAACATACTTCTGTACTATGCTCAGTTTGTAATCCTATCCATACATTAATATATGTTTAGGAAATGGTTTGATTTTTCGTTTAACTGAGAAAATGCGAGTACAGTTGTAATACATGATAGTGTGTAGTGAGCTAGTGGAGTAAGAAACGTTTGGGTGTGGGGAGGCGGGCTCAACAGCGGCGCAGGACGTCACCAGCAGTGTGCAATGTTGCACGAGGTACGAGGTTAATACTTCTTCAACACAGGCTCCTACGACCCCTCACTACACTTCTTTCTCACACCCCCTTCTTTTCTCCATCTTGTCACCTCCTATTTTGTCCATATTTCTCTTGTTTGTTCAAGACAACTGTCTTCTCTTCATGAAACGCAGCAAATGAATATCATCCCGGGTAACACTTGCAACGTATGTTATATTTATTGTTCTGGCAATATTAAGGCCCTGGTCCTATGAACCACCACAATGATCGCTGCCGGTTGTGTGTGTGTGTGTGTGTGTGTGTGTGTGTGTGTGTGTGTGTGTGTGTGTGTGTGTGTGTGTGTGTGTGTGTGTGTGTTTGTACACCTATTTGTGATTTTAACGGAAGAATCTCAGGCTTTGGACCAGCCTCTCCGCTGGCCGCTAGTGTGTGAGTGTGTGTGCAAGTGTGAGAGTGTGAGTGAGGGTACGAATGGTACGGCGACTAGTACGAGCGGGGATCATTACTTATGTATGGTGGCTGGCTGCCTGGGCCGGCCTGGCTGGGTGGACCAGGCCCGCCAGGCCGGGCAGGCCACCTCCCCCATTCCGATCCCCTCCCCAGCGCCTGCCTATCTCTGCTCTCTCTGCCTGCCCTCCCTTCCCTCCCTCTCTTTCTCTGCCATCACCCTTCCCCTCCATACGTCGTTCTCTCCATCCTCTACATACAACAACTTGCACCTCACTGCAGCCTCACTCTACCCATCCTTTCCATAGTGGAGCCTCTGCCTTACACCCACTTCAACATGTGTACCATTCTCACCCAGCTATACGTCAGACAGCTAGCTAGCTACCTAGTGACCGACCGCCCTCAGCTTCCCTCAATAGTTACTCTTTACACTAAGAGGTTTTCATAAGACGGTGGGGCTAGTCAGTGTGTAGTGTTCGTCTCTTCTTAGAGACGAGTGTAGGGATAGTGGGTTACTTTATGGGGGAGAGAGGTTAGTGTATAGTAGGGTGGTGATTATTGTCTGGATTGATGGTTATTTATGGGTTGAGAGGGGTTGATGGGCTAGTTTAGAGAGTTGTTAGGCTAGTGTAGGCGTTAGCGTGAGGAGATTAGTTTGTGTACGGGAGTTGGTTATAGTATTTGGGGTTAGATTGTTGGGTGGGTGGAGGGTGCGGTATTCACGTGTTGCAGTAATATAGTGTGTGTGGGGGGGGGGGAGTAAGTTGCGCGAATCAGTTAGGTGTGTGTGTGTGTGTGTGTGTGTGTGTGTGTGTGTGGGGTTGGGAGGGGGGGGGAGGTGAGTGTTGGAGGCCGGCCGCGGGACAATGAACTGCATTGTACGCCAGTAGTCACGTGTCCTAATACTGACCCCACCCGCCTCGCCCTCACCCCGCCCACCCGTCGTCCCGCCCACACACCATCATGCCCACATGTCATTCCACTGCCTTATTTAAACGCCCACCCCGCCTATACGCCCACCACTCGCCCCAGCTATCTACGCCACAGCTCCACCAGTTTCCCCTGCCTACGCTCTCTACCCAGTTAAAAGATCGGCACAGCGGGCACTATAAGAGAACACTGTATCAACATCCGTGGCTCCAGACTATTCAATATCTTACCAGAAGATATCAAAAACAATGCTGGGACAAGTGTAGAAGTCTTCACGACGAAACTGGATAAGTACCTCCATCAGATGCCAGATAAACTAAGCTGCTGTGATGGGTATGTGGGCCAGCGGCAACAGCCTGGTTGACAAAGTAAGCACCAGAGAAGCCTGGCCCAGGGTCAGGCTCCGGGAGTAGAAAAACTCTGGAAACTCATCAGACATATGTACCTACCCCCTACCTGGAGTCTACCTGGAGGGTATTCCGGGAATCAACGCCCCCGCAGCCCGGTCCACGACCAGGCCTCCCGGTGGATCAGGGCCTGATCAACCAGGCTGTTACTGCTAGCCGCACGAACCACAGCCGAGCTGATCCGGCACCGACTTTAGGTATCTGTCCAGCTCCCTCTTGAAGGCAGTCAGGGGCCTATTGGTAATTCCCTCTTATGCTTGGTGGGAGGCTGTTGAACAGTCTTAGGCTCCGGACACTTATGGTGTTTTCTCTTAGTGTACCAATGGAGCCCCTACTTTTAATTGGGGGTATTTTGCATCGCCTGCCCAGTCTTTTACTTTCGTAAGGAGTGATTTCTGTGTGCAGATTTGTGACCATTCCTTCTAGGATTTTCCAAGTGTAGATTATGATATCTCTCTCCTGCGTTATGCATGAACTGTAGAACTCTACAGATTCCTCAAGAGCACTTCCTGATCAGCCGGGTTGTGGTGCATATGTTGGACTGCGAGTGGCGATCATCAACAGCTTGATCGATCAAGCCAGCAACCAAGAGGCCTGGTCTGGGACCGGGTCGAGGAGGCAGTGACCTCCGGACCCGACGACACAGTGTTAAGTTGCAGCCACTTTGGGCCGCGTTTTCTTTTGTCTCTTCTATATTCCGCAACTTATAAACGAGTCAGTTTACAAGCTCTGAGCGCTCTCCTTATCTTAAGACAGCCTACGTGTGTGTTTATTACTCTAAATCCATCACCGAACCCCCATGACGCTTTTCCCCAGGATGCGAGCCACAACAGTGTACTAGTTCCTAGGTACCTGTTAACTGCTAGGTTAACAGAAGCAGCAGGTGCGATTGACCATACGTCGTCTCGTTAGCCAGAATCGAACCCTGAGCCTTTCGGTTGTGATCATGTGAAGCGATCACACTGCAACTGAGACTTGCTAGCTTAACAGATATATACCAGGGACTTAATGGAGTTTTGTAAAAAGTTTGCATTGAACCAAAAATAAACAGATCCCACCATATATGAAAATACACTGGATTTGATTTTCCATAAACAACGAGGAACTAATCAGAAATAATCATAAACACGATATACTCTGATCTCACCCTAGATATACAACCCTGAGTATAAACTCAGGGTTGTGGAATTCTCGTAATAATGTACGAGATGGAATGTTCAGAAAACTTAGCTTCAACTGACTGGTACAGTTAACAATGAACCCTGGAAACAGAAGCATATACAGTCTACATTAAATATATGCTTTGAAAAAAAAATGAAGACAAGATACAGAAAGAGAGCGTAGAAGAATGCATAGAAAAAAGAGGGTTTCCGATCTGCTTAAAAACGCGAATGTCGCAACGAAGGAAAGATAATCTTAGCCGAGAGATCGTCGAGATAAAACAAAAACTTCAACTGTCGTACCAACCAGAAGCACAAACACAACAAAAAGCCATCCTGGATAAAAAAAAAACTATGTACATATCCAAAATCTAATTTAAGAACTACTGTACCTAGAGATTAAGACCATTAATTACTGGTGATTTGTAAAAGAACGATGAACAGGAAATGAGCGAAATTGTGAAAGACCAATTGGAATCGATGTTTAGTAGACCATTTGACGAAAACAGGTGGAGGACACAAACTTCTCATTTCATCTGAAGGTCATGCAGAACATCTGAAGGCCATACAGAACATCTGAAGGCCATACAGAACATCTGAAGGCCATGCAGAACATTGAAGGCCATGCAGAACATCTGAAGACCATGCAGAACAAATAACACGTAAGTACTAGTCCCATAAAATTCGAATAATAGAAAACGTGGCCGCTTATTTAGCACCTGGATTGGATTCATGGAATTCCTTATTTATATAAAAAATGCAAATTACCACTAGCACGAACACTCGATATCCTTTGGAGAAAGTGCTTAGATCTAGGTGAGATATCAAAGGTCTTAAAGAGTGCAGACAACTCCTTTGTATAAGGGCGATAATAAAAGCGCTAACCAATATTTACAGACCAATAGCCATCACATATAAAAGTCTTTGAAAAAAGTGATGAAATAGATAAAAGCACCCATCACAGTTTTGTATCATTAACTGCAGATGGCACTAAAGCATGAAAGTCAATTCGGTAGAAGATGCTGAAAATTGCAGGAAGATATAAGCAGGATTTTTCACTGGGCAATGGAGAAGACGACGTTCAATGGTGATAAGTTTCTGCTGCTTAGGTTTGGAAAGAATTAAGAACTCAAAAGGAACACTAAATGCAAAACACATGAGGATCGTCATAACACGTGAAACATTTGCGAATAATAATGTCAGATGACTTTTTTTTTTTCAAAGAACACAATAAGACCAATGCCACGACACCTAGAAGATGAAGGGATGAATAATGAAAAACTTCCAAAACAAGGGAAATAATACCAGTGGTGACATTTTTCAAATCTCTTGTCTGCTCTCATTTGGAATATTGCTCATTGTTGACGGCACAGTTCAGGGCAGGAAAAATAGAGCTGGAACAGATACAAAGATAGCTTACAGCCTGCATAAAGCCAATAAAGCATTTAAAATCCTAAATATTTACTGGAATAGAGGAGAGATACGTGATATATACCTGGAAAGTACTTAAGGGCCTTGTCCCAGATCTGCGCACTGCCGCCATAGCATACTGGCGTAGAAGAGGAAACTGGTGCCAGATCAACCAGGCTGTGATGAATGTGGGTCTGCGGGCCACCAGACAAGCACCAGACGAGCCTGGCCTAAGGCCGGACTCTAGAAGTAGAAAAACTCTTGGAACTTGTCAAAGGTAACATGTATAGATCGCACGTGCAAAGAAAATGATAGGATGGATGATGAGAACTTTCAAAACGAGAGATGCCAAGCCCATGATGATCCTTTTCAAATCACTTGTTCTCTCTAGGCTGGAATACTGCTGTACATTAACATCTCCATACAAAGCAGGTGAAATCGCAGATCTAGAGAGTGTACAGAGATCCTTTACTGCACGTATAAGTTCTGTCAAGCACCTTAACTACTGGGAACGCTTGGAAGCACTTGACTTGTACTCGTTGGAACGCAGGAGGGAGAGATATATCATAATCTACACTTGGAAAATCTTGGAAGGAATGGTCCCAAATCTGCACACAGAAATCACTCCCTACGAAAGTAAAAGACTGGGCAGGCGATGCAAAATGCCGCCAATAAAAAGTAGGGGCGCCATTGGTACACTAAGAGAAAACACCATAAGTGTCCGGGGCCCAAAACTGTTCAACAGCCTCCCATCAAGCATTAGGGGAATTGCCAATAAACCCCTGGCTGCCTTCAAGAGAGAGCTGGACAGATACCTAAAGTCAGTGCCGGATCAGCCGGGCTGTGGCTCGTACGTTGGACTGCGTGCGGCCAGCAGTAACAGCCTAGTTGATCAGGCCCTGATCCATCGGGAGGCCTGGTCATGGACCGGGCCGCGGGGGCGTTGATCCCCGGAATAACCTCCAGGTAACCTCCAGGTATAGAGATTGTCTTGACTAGATTTCTTCCCTGTTCCCTCCACACCATTCTACTTAATAACGTGTCTCCACTTCTTATCCCAGATCATTCCACTTGATTACCAGCTTTTTCTACTAGTTTCTGTGGTCCGTCACACAAAAGCACAGAAGTAACTCTGTAAATGTGTTTATCTGTGTACATGTCATCATAATGGGCTGTAGATCTACTCGAACTTCTAATTGTATTCTTGTGACATTTAAATTCATCAATACTTTCCTAATAATAATTATAATACTTAACACACAGAGATCAAAGTTATATTCGATTGTAAAGAACTTTCTTCTTAGGCTCATTTATTAGTGCTATGTATTATTAAGTCAGTGTGGAATGAAATTCGTAACAGTTTTTTATTAATTCCTTTCTCTTTTATGTTTGCATATTTCTGCATGGCTTCCCAAGTGAGTATGGTGTTAGTCACCATGCAGGTCAAGTGCACTGCTCTATAAAATCATATATGTTGGTAGAATTACCGACAATATGTAAAGTAAAACGACACAAGTGCAACTAATGTGGCATTTTATTGTGGCAACGTTTCGCTCTCCAGGAGCTTTGTCAAGCCGTTACCTTTGTCAAACCGCTCCCGGAGAGCGAAACGTTGCCACAATTAAATGTCACATTAGTTGCACACGTGTCCTTTTACTTTATATATAAAATCAGTAATGATCATGGAGTCGAACTCATTGTCATAATACCATTAAGATGGTAAACAGTTCATCATACATATTTTTCTTATCCGTTGAAGTGGCATCAAGAGCAGTCAACCTTGTTAATAGACTGGTCTTACTTATTTACCTATGTTGGGAAGGGAAAGTGACATGTTCGTGGTAGAGCGTTCGGCTCACAATCGATAGAGCCTGGGTTCGATCGCCAGGCGAGGGAAGTTGTGTATACTTTTGATTTACCTTTGATATGATTCGAGAATTTTTCTACTCCGGGAGCCCGGCCCTGGGCTAGGTTTGTCTAGTGTTTGCCTGGTCAACCATGCTGTTGCTGCTGGCGTCCCGCTGGCCTCCCGCTGGCCCTGTTCATCTAGCAGTAAAAAGGTATCTAGGAGTTAGTAGACGGTTGTAGAAAGGAAGTAGACCAACGAACCCTGTCGGCAATAATGCACACTGCTGGGTTATTGTTAGCTAATATATCCTTTAAATCAGTGGTCTGAAGAAATTCTTCATCACATAACGTAGGTCCAATAGTTGACAAGGGTTTTCCGTGAGGCTCTTGCAGCAGCATTAAGTGCACCCTAACAATATATTAACAAAGCATAACTCCTGGATTTGCCTTTATAATTGACCTGTTGTCGGAAATACAGTAATTTCCAGGCTCTCACATAGAGCATGACTTGACGAATTGTAACTCAAGTTTCAGAGGTTTCGTGTTGCCGGGATATGGGTGATAGTGCACTGCGCTGTGATCAAACTAAGAAAGGAGACAATAAAGCAAGCCAAGGGAGGACAAAGGAAGAGGGAGCACGAGCCAGTGAATAGTGAGTGAGGTAAGGAAGGCAGGCAGGCAGGCAGGCAGGCCTGGTGGGCCTAGGTGGAGGCAGTTGAAAGAAGACTGCTAGGTCAGCAAGATCATACATATGCAAGAAGACTGCTAGGTCAGCAAGATTATACATATGTAAGAAGACTGCTAGGTCAGCAAGATTATACATATGTAAGAAGACTGCTAGGTCAGCAAGATTATACATATGTAAGAAGACTGCTAGGTCAGCAAGATCATACATATGCAAGAAGACTGCTAGGTCAGCAAGATCATACATATGCAAGAAGACTGCTAGGTCAGCAAGATTATACATATGTAAGAAGACTGCTAGGTCAGCAAGATTATACATATGTAAGAAGACTGCTAGGTCAGCAAGATTATACATATGTAAGAAGACTGCTAGGTCAGCAAGATTATACATATGTAAGAAGACTGCTAGGTCAGCAAGATCATACATATGCAAGAAGACTGCTAGGTCAGCAAGATTATACATATGTAAGAAGACTGCTAGGTCAGCAAAATCCCTATCTACCAACCTACTTCCCTTTCTACCGTAGCACGATTGCTAGCGCACTCAGCTTGCACACTGAGGTCCGTGGTTCGAGCTCCGGTAGGGATGGAAACATTAGGATGTGCTTCTTTAAGACACCTGCTGCCCCTGTTCACCTATCAGTAAAATAGGTACCTGGGTGTTAGTCGACTGGTGTGGATCGCATCCTGGGGACAAAATTTACCTAATTTGCCCTAAATGCTCTGTGTAACAAGGGACTTTCTCTATATTAGTTTGTCATTGATGCAGCTAGGCTTGTATACTTGGTACACGTAATTGTAGAAATAAATATTATTATTCCTACCAATCTCCCTCCCTAGGTAGGTATACCTACCAACCTACCTCCCTCAATCCCACCATACTTACCTACTTCCTACCTGTTTACCTACCTACCTCCTACCTATTTACCTACTTCCTACCTATTTACCTACTTCCTACCTATTTACCTACTTCCTACCTATTTACTACCTACCTACTTACTACCTACCTCCTACCTATTTACCTACCTCCTACCTATTTACTAACTACCTCTTTCCTATTTAGCTACCTACATCCTACATTATCTACCTTACCTATTTACCTACCTTTCTCTTACATATTTACCTACATACCTCCACTCCATCCCTGCCTACCTAGTTCCCTTACGAACAACCTTGCCTCCAGATAGGACGGCTGTGTTCACGCACACATTGCACTGCCTTCATTCAACTCTTGAACGTTTTTAAGTGAGATAACTAGCAAAGTTTAGTGTTTCTAGGTTAGGATACTCCTCAACAGAGGTTCCTTGATGTTAGTGAGGGGCTTTTTATCAAAGGAATGAGACGTGTCATCCCCTTGGATCGAACCTGATTGTTTCCCATTCCCCGTGTGTTGTATGATCCCTTTAGGGCTGTGTGGGAAACATGGCTTTAAAGAATATTATGCCCCGATTAAGTTGCAGGACAGACAGCATTTAATGTAAAACGAATTATTACTACCAGGAGTCTCTTCGGGAGAGGGTCACCACCCCCCACGGCCTGATCTTAGACCAGGTATCATGGTTGCTGTTGAATTGGGTGGGCAGGCAGCAGGTCTATCACTATTAAATTGACAGTTATCACAAGGTGCAAGTTAGCCTAACAGAGTACTACCCTCCTATCATAGCTATGTGAAATGGAATCCTGCTAAATGTTTGCCTTCTAGCAAGTAAATCTTACAAACTTCTGCACTCATTCAGTATATATATATATATGTCTGTTCTCCTGCAAATTTCTTACCATGTTACCTGATAATATGCCCATAGAAAATACGGCACAACCATAACTTACTGGAATGAGAGGTACGGAAGGAAGTGTGTAATAAACCCACTGTTTAACTCAGTCTTCTGCCACCAGTGATAATCGTAGAGATTTTTAGGTTTCCTGATTATTTTCGATCACTCTTTGCTTGATGTTTTACGGTTGTTTACCTATCATAATCCAGCTTAGCCCATCCTAAGTTAAACAGTAGGATTTGTAGTTTACAGGAAGTGTTAACAAATAGACGTTAGATACCTAGGAAGAGAATTAAGGTACCTGGAGAGAGAGAGGGATAATAAAAAAGACGAAGGAGTAAAGGATGCATAGGCATAATTAGAGAACATGTGTCAACATTACTGGTCTAAAGCTATTGAGTCTTCTACCTGCAGATATCAAGTTTATTGCTACAACAAAGGTAGACGTTTCAGACAGAAAACTTAGTTAATTCCTGTTATAATGGCCAGGTCGTTATGTCGTTAACCTAACAGCCGTCTTCAGCATCCGGTTAAGGACACCTAACTTAGGTCAGGCTGCGATGGTAGAAGAATTCTCTAAATGTGTGCCAGGTTATTTCACACAGGTATATATATAATATTTTCTTCTAGTTTATGTTCCGGGTATCATCGGCGCGGGGCGAGGTTACCCTGAACAATTAACAGTGTGCCTACCCTTGTAGACTAGCGGTAGGTGGTCATCGCACCCTGGCACCAGGTCTCCTAGTTCATGAACTCTGAAATCTTCATGAGGGTTGACGCGACGCATTAGTTTATTTACGTTCAGCTAATAAATTCAAGCCAAGGTTAAAGAAAGTTACAGGAACACATTAATAAGAGTTTCAGTTATAGTCTGAAGAAGTGATATGACAGTTCATTGCAGAAAATTGTGCAGAAGAAATCAAGGTGAGGAGAAATGTTATAAAATACCGACTCTGGCCTATCAAGTCTGATGTAAATCTACCTGGAGAGAGAGGATGAGCATGTATATGTCGTGCCGAATAGGCAGAACTTGCGATCTTGGCTTAAATAGCAACGCTCATCTTGCCATATAGGACAAGTGAAAATTTGTGTATGCAATAATTTCGCCAAAATCATTCTGAACCTAACGAAAAAAATATATTTCACTGTGTTTGTTTAGTATTAAATTATTATAAACAAATCTAAAATATATTTAGTTCGGTTAGGCTAAAATAAATTGTTCTTGTTATAATAAGGGTAGGTAAGTTTTCTAAGATTCTTTTGGTGCAAAATTAAAAATTTTTACATTAACATTAATGAAAAAAATATATCTTTAAACGTATAAGAGAAAATTTCAGAAAGGACTTAATTCTAAATGAGTTCTTGCTAATTGACCAGTTTTACATATTCGGCACGACATAATATATATATATATATATATATATATATATATTATATATATATATATATATATTATTATTATTATTATTAATTTGGCCCGCCTTATGGTGAGCGACAACACATGATGCTCTAACCCACAGGACCACACAGTTCTAAATGAATAACACACCCAGCCAAGCTAGATGTTTTACCGTCATCCGAGGACATACGGTGGTGTGGGTGCCCCTGAGTTAATTTCATTCTACTCCCTGTTAGGTGTACTAGCCCAACGAACAGTATGGGTTAGAGCGTCATGTGTTTTCGCTCACCATGAGGCGGGCCAATAATATATATATATATATATATATATATATATATATATATATATATATATATATATATATATATATATATATGTATATGTATATATATATGTGTGTGTGTGTGTGTAAAACTTGCGATTGTTTCTTAAATAGCAACGCTCTTCTTGCTGAATAAGGCAAGCGAAAATTTGTGTATGCAATAATTTTGCAGAAATCAATCTGAACCTAAAGAAAAAATATATTTCATTGTGTTTGTTTTTTATTAAATTATTGTAAACTTATCTAAAATATATTCAGTTGGATTAGGCCGTCGGCCATCTCCCACCGAGGCAGGGCGACCCAAAAAGAAAGAAAATCCCCAAAAAAGAAAATACTTTCATCATCATTCAACACTTTCACCTCACACGTAATCACTGTTTTTGCAGAGGCACCCAGATACAACAGTTTAGAAGCATATATAAAGATATACAACATATCCCTCCAAACTGCCAATATCCCAACCCCCCCCTTTAAACTGCAGACATTGTACTTCCAATTTCCAGTACTCAAGTCTGGCTATATAAAAAATAACCGGTTTCCCTGAATCCCTTTACTAAACATTACCCTACTCACACTCGAACAGCTCGTCAAGTCCCAAAAACTTGCCCATTTTCCCGTATAGCCTACTAAAAAGAATATATATATATATATATATATATATATATATATATATATATATATATATATATATATATATATATATATATATATATATATATATATATATATCCTTTGTCTCCAGGTAGATATATATGTGACTTGATAAAGCCCACTTTGTGGGCGAAATGTTATCCATAAAGGCTCGCAGGTACTACATTTGTGTCTTTTTCCCTCCGTGGAAAATCAAAAGAAAGGTGATAGATATCACCCATAGAAATTAATTATGAAAATGGTGTATAATACCGACAAGTAGATAAACATGTTCAACGGATGAGTATCTTTATGGTTCAAACGTTTCGCCTACACAGTAGGCGATCACATTATATATCTTTAAATCTCCACTACTGTTGTCTCTACGTTTGACTGAAGTAGCCTGCTGTGTAGGCGAAACGTTTTAGCATTGAAGTTACCTATCTGCTGCACATGCGTCTTACTCGTAGAAATTAATCATTGGGATCGTAACAATGATTTTGTAATAAGAGTAGGCATAATTAGCAGAGAAAACGGTGTCGTAAAAGCATGACAAGAAACCAGTGTTTTGCTAGGATACATGTCAGGAATTTTAAGTAAGATAAGTGTACATGTTATTCATAAACATTGCCTTGACTTCCCAAGACCTCAGCTGAATTATGCGCTACATTTGTGCTCACTCTCTTATAAAATCAATGTAAACTACCTGGCAAATATACAGAGGGTGACAAAGATAGTTCCAGCATAAGGGACCTTGTTTATGAAGACTGACTTAGAATGCTAAATTTGAACACAGGGAAGGCGTAGTGAACAACCACATGATCCACGAGAGGGTTTATTAAATGCTCATCCAAAATTATTTTAAAACAAAGAATTAAAATACTGTCAATTTGGAAAGTAAATGGATGAGAAATAGAGATACAAATGTTCGGAGAGGACATGAAGGGAGAGACTGGATCAGCCGGGTTGAGAGTCCCTGACTGCAGAAAACAATATGACTAATTAGGCAATCGCAAAATAAATATTAAAAGACTGCCAGAAACAGGAGAGAATGAAGTTACCAGGTAGCAGCAGTAATGTAAACATTGCAAACATTCAAACGTTGCTTCAACAAAATATTTGCTTCTTTATAAATAGCGGATACCCGGCTGGCATGTGCCACTAGGTCCTTCATAGTGTCTTGAATGTTTGTGGATGTTACCTACATCACCAGTGGTCACCACCAGCACACCCCTAAACCACCAGTGGTCACCACCAGCACACCCCTAAACCACCAGTGGTCACCACCAGCACACCCCTAAACCACCAGTGGTCACCACCAGCACACCCCTAAACCACCAGTGGTCACCACCAGCACACCCCTAAACCACCAGTGGTCACCACCAGCACACCCCTAAACCACCAGTGGTCACCACCAGCACACCCCTAAACCACCAGTGGTCACCACCAGCACACCCCTAAACCACCAGTGGTCACCACCAGCACACCCCTAAACCACCAGTGGTCACCACCAGCACACCCCTAAACCACCAGTGGTCACCACCAGCACACCCCTAAACCACCAGTGGTCACCACCAGCACACCCCTAAACCACCAGTGGTCACCACCAGCACACCCCTAAACCACCAGTGGTCACCACCAGCACACCCCTAAACCACCAGTGGTCACCACCAGCACACCCCTAAACCACCAGTGGTCACCACCAGCACACCCCTAAACCACCAGTGGTCACCACCAGCACACCCCTAAACCACCAGTGGTCACCACCAGCACACCCCTAAACCACCAGTGGTCACCACCAGCACACCCCTAAACCACCAGTGGTCACCACCAGCACACCCCTAAACCACCAGTGGTCACCACCAGCACACCCCTAAACCACCAGTGGTCACCACCAGCACACCCCTAAACCACCAGTGGTCACCACCAGCACACCCCTAAACCACCAGTGGTCACCACCAGCACACCCCTAAACCACCAGTGGTCACCACCAGCACACCCCTAAACCACCAGTGGTCACCACCAGCACACCCCTAAACCACCAGTGGTCACCACCAGCACACCCCTAAACCACCAGTGGTCACCACCAGCACACCCCTAAACCACCAGTGGTCACCACCAGCACACCCCTAAACCACCAGTGGTCACCACCAGCACACCCCTAAACCACCAGTGGTCACCACCAGCACACCCCTAAACCACCAGTGGTCACCACCAGCACACCCCTAAACCACCAGTGGTCACCACCAGCACACCCCTAAACCACCAGTGGTCACCACCAGCACACCCCTAAACCACCAGTGGTCACCACCAGCACACCCCTAAACCACCAGTGGTCACCACCAGCACACCCCTAAACCACCAGTGGTCACCACCAGCACACCCCTAAACCACCAGTGGTCACCACCAGCACACCCCTAAACCACCAGTGGTCACCACCAGCACACCCCTAAACCACCAGTGGTCACCACCAGCACACCCCTAAACCACCAGTGGTCACCACCAGCACACCCCTAAACCACCAGTGGTCACCAGCACACCCCTGAACCATCAGTGGTCACCACCAGCACACCCCTAAACCACCAGTGGTCACCAGCACACCCCTAAACCACCAGTGGTCACCACCAGCACACCCCTAAACCATCAGTGGTCACCACCAGCACACCCCTAAACCACCAGTGGTCACCACCAGCACACCCCTAAACCACCAGTGGTCACCACTAGCACACCCCTAAACCACCAGTGGTCACCACCAGCACACCCCTAAACTACCAGTGGTCACCACCAGCACATCCCTAAACCGCCAGTGGTCACCAGCACACCCCTAAACCGCCAGTGGTCACCACCAGCACACCCCTAAACCACCAGTGGTCACCACCAGCACACCCCTAAACCACCAGTGGTCACCACCAGCACACCCCTAAATCACCAGTGGTCACCACCAGCACACCCCTAAACCACTAGTGGTCACCACCAGCACACCCCTAAACCACCAGTGGTCACCACCAGCACACCCCTAAACCACTAGTGGTCACCACCAGCACACCCCTAAACCACTAGTGGTCACCACCAGCACACCCCTAAACCACCAGTGGTCACCACCAGCACACCCCTAAACCACTAGTGGTCACCACCAGCACACCCCTAAACCGCCAGTGGTCACCACCAGCACACCCCTAAATCACCAGTGGTCACCACCAGCACACCCCTAAACCACTAGTGGTCACCAGCACACCCCTAAACCACCAGTGGTCACCACCAGCACACCCCTAAACCACCAGTGGTCACCACCAGCACACCCCTAAACCACCAGTGGTCACCACCAGCACACCCCTAAACCACCAGTGGTCACCACCAGCACACCCCTAAACCACCAGTGGTCACCAGCACACCCCTAAATCACCAGTGGTCACCACCAGCACACCCCTAAACCACCAGTGGTCACCACCAGCACACCTCTAAATCACCATTGGTCACCACCAGCACACCCCTAAACCACTAGTGGTCACCACCAGCACACCCCTAAACCACCAGTGGTCACCACCAGCACACCCCTAAACCACCAGTGGTCACCACCAGCACACCCCTAAACCACCAGTGGTCACCACCAGCACACCCCTAAACCACCAGTGGTCACCAGCACACCTCTAAACCACCAGTGGTCACCACCAGCACACCCCTAAACCACCAGTGGTCACCACCAGCACACCCCTAAACCACCAGTGGTCACCACCAGCACACCCCTAAACCACCAGTGGTCACCACCAGCACACCTCTAAACCACCAGTGGTCACCACCAGCACACCCCTAAACCACCAGTGGTCACCAGCACACCCCTAAACCAGTGGTCAACACCAGCACACCCCTAAACCACCAGTGGTCACCACCAGCACACCCCTAAACCACCAGTGGTCACCACCAGCACACCCCTAAACCACCAGTGGTCACCACCAGCACACCCCTAAACCACCAGTGGTCACCACCTGAACCCCTTGTTATATGTGCTAGCATTTTGGGTCATCATGTAATGTTTGATTAGTTGTATGTGACAGCTGGGTATGGTACTACAGTTGTATGTGTCAGACAGGTAAGGTACGACAGTTATGTGTGTCAGACAGGTAAGGTACGACAGTTGTGTGTGTCAGACAGGCAAGGTACGACAGTTACATGTGTCAGGTAAGGTACGACAGTTATATGTGTCAGGTAATGTACGACAGTTACATGTGTCAGACAGGTAATGTACGACAGTTATATGTGTCAGACAGGTAAGGTACTACAGTTGTATAAATCAGGCAGGAGATGAATTCACATGTGAGTTAGACCCATTACTTGAAGTAGGTCGTGCTAAATAGTTGTTAGAAATAGAGTTGCTGAATACATCCCTGGTACTAAGATAGCATAGCAACACTTGGCATCTTTATTGTGGAAACGTTTCGCCAACCAGTTGCTTCATCAGTCCAATACGGTGAAGAACGTTAGGTGGTATATAAGTTTTGTACAAGTGTTTCATTCATCAACTTGTCGGTTTTCTTAACCATTTATATAATAAAGCAGGTGTTGCAGTGTCAGACAAGTATCATTTTATGTATGGTATACAATACCGACAAGTTGATGAACAAGACACATGTATTTATGGTTTAGAAAACCGACAAGTTGATGATTGAGGTGCTTGGGAAACATTAGGGAATTTTTATTCTGGAAATGTTTCGCCAACTAGTGGCTTCTTCAGTCCAATACAGAGAATAATGATGGAAGATGAGGAGTTTGAAGTAATGAGACCCTCAGACTGTGTTCAGTCTGTCAGTGTTGATAAAAGTACAGCATATCCGCGTAGAAGGTCTTAAATACTGCAGACAAACCAAGCTCTTATGTTCTTAAAGGCTGGGTTTGTTGCCTATTTGTCAGCCATTCCTCTACTCATGAGAAAATATTTTCCTGTGCTATTATTTGTTCTTATTTGCTGCACCCCCTTTTTTTAGCCTTTTGTGTGGGACTTTATCAAAAACCTTAAATGTTTTACTAAAGAGTCAGTACGTTTAACATGATCGGTCACCTGTAAATCAGTGTTGAGACTCATTTGTCAAACTAACATAGTAATGGAGGAACACTGCAACAGGCCTGCTAGCTCAAACTTGCCAGATCTTTCTGAAATTCAACCATGGTTTCCATACCGTTAGTACACAGCAATACTTCAGCCTAGAGAGAACGAGCGACCGGAAGAGAGTTATCATTGGCTTAGCATACCTTGTTTTGAAGGTTCTAATTATTCAGTCTATCAGTTTTCTTGCTATTGCGATAATGCCGTTGTACATTATCACTCCTACGTCTCTCACATTTTACATACGTCCTATTGAGCGGTTTGAGTTTGTCTTGTACTCTGATCTTGTTTTTGATTCCTCTCTTCCTACATGACGTAATAACTGTAAATTGTCCACACTGTTGTCAGTGGCCCATTGGAAGACTTGGCTTATATCAGCTTACCTGGAGTTTACCTGGAGAGGGTTTCGGGGGTCAACGCCCCCGCGACCCGGTCTGAGACCAGGTCTCATGGTGGATCAGGGTCTGATCAACCAGGCTGTTACTGCTGGCTGCACGTAAACCGACGTAAGAACCACAGCTCCGCTGATCAGGTACTGACTTTAGGTGCCTGTCAAAGCCTTCTTAAAGACAGCCAGGGGTCTATTGGTAATACCCCTAATATTCCTGTGTCAAAAGTGAGAATGATGTACAGAAGTGGGGCGAGTACCGTGCCTTGGGCGATAGAACTTTTCACTGTAGCAACCCCAAATCTCACTTCATTTACTAATACTCTTTGGGTTCTATTTGGGAGGTATTAGGAATATATTAAATATTAGAGCCAGCAAATAACCCCCCCCCTAAATTCCATCAGTATAACGACATTTGTCTTTGCAAACATACAGGGTCTAAAGCCGTCAACAAACAAAATTCCTTACATCAAGGGACTGCTCACGGAGTCAAATGTAATGTTTGCAGCTTTCACAGAGACCCACATAAAGGATCGTTTTGACAACGAAATATGGATCCCAGGTTATAACCTATTCCGATGCGACAGACTAAACAGGCAACAAGGGGAGGGGGGTTGGCTTGTATGTCACAGAGTCGATCATTTGCTCAGAACTACTAAACACTTAAAATGATGTAGTTAAAGTTTTGGCAGTAAAGATTGAAAACTTAAACCTTGTCATTGTGGTTGTGTACAAGCTCCGGATGCAACTTCCCAGCAATTCCAGGAACAGCTTTTGATAATTGACCACTGTCTGGAAAATCTCCCAACTTCTGCCCCAAACATCTTGTTACTGGGAGATTTTAACATGAGACACCTAAAATGGAGGAGTGTAGTAAATACTATTTTAGAGATCACCCCAGGAGGCAACTCGCATGAAAATTCACACACACACGAGCTATTAAATCTCTGCACCAAATTCACCTTAAACCAGCAAATATTTGAGCCTACAAGACGAAAATACACTGGACCTCATCTTCACAAACAGCGACGCTCTGATGAGTAATATAACCGTCTCAAAGACAGTGCACTCAGGTCACAACATAATAGAGGTACAGACATGTATGCACAGGGCTCCTGACCAGCAAAATGTGATCGGTCATGAGGGTTTCTCCACAAAATTCAACTTCAGTAACAAAAACATAGAACAAGTCAGCCATGTCCTAAATGAAACAAGCTGAGAAGATATCCTAAACAACATGGGTCCGAACCTTTGCCTAGAAAAAATGAGCTCTATGGTTCTTGAGAGCTGCTCAAGGCACATTCCATTAAGGGGAAAAAAAAAGATGATGAGAGGGGGCCAGTGTATCTGAATACGAAGGGAGGCACTGGTCAATGAAACAGCAAATATCGAACTTAAGCTGAAGGAATCTTACAGAAGACAAGAATTGCAGGAAGAACTAAAAGCCATGAAGGAAATTGAAAAAAAAAAATACTTATGCCAAATCTAAGGGAAAAACTACATCCAGTATTGGGCCCCAGCTTAGGCTAGATGGGACATACACAGATGACAACCAAGAAATGAGCGAGATACTGAAGTCCCAATAGGACTCGGTGTTCAGTGAGCCGTTACCCAGACTAAGGGTCAACACTTCAGATGAATTCTTTATGAATGAAACCCAAAATTTTGTCATCTCAAAAATCTCTGATATTATCCCAACACCACAAGACTATGAAGAGGCAGTAAATGACATGCCCATGCACTCAGCCCAGGCCAAGACTCATGGTGCTCTGTGTTCATCAAGAACTGCAAGAAGCCCCGGTCACGTGCCTTCAGCATTCTATGGAGAGGGAGCATGGACACGGGTCATTCACACTCACTAAAAACAACAGACATAGCCCCACTCTACAAAGGTGGCAATAAGGTAATTGCAAAGAACTACAGACCAATAGCACTAACATCCTATATCATAAAAAAATTTGAAAGGGTTCTAAGAAGCAAGATCGCCAACGACCTAGATATCCATCAGTTACACAACCCAGGGCAACACGGGTTTAGAGCAGGTCGCTCCTGCCTGTCCCAGCTACTGGACCTCTATGACACGGTCCTGGATGCTGTAGAGGATAAACAAAATGCAGATGTAGTATACACAGACTTTGCAAAAGCCACGGTGTAAGAGCGCACAAAATGCAAGATAGAGAATAACAAGAAAAGTTGGTAGATGGATCTATAACTTCCTGACAACTAGAACACAAAGAGTAATAGTAAACAGAGTATAGTCCTAGGCAGCTAAAGTAAAACGCTCTGTTCCACCAAGGCACAGTACTCGCTCCCATCCTATTCCTCATCCTAATATCTGACATAGAGATGTAAGACATAGCTCTGTGTCTTTCTTTGCAGATTACACCCGAATTGTCATGACAGTGTCCTTCATCGAAGACACAGCAAGACTCCAAGGGGACATTATTAACCAAATCTTCAAGTGGGCTACTCAAAACAATATGAAGCTTAATGAAAAGAAATTTCAACTCAGATATGGAAGACTTGAGGAAATTAAAACTGTATCAAGGTATACAACAAATTCTAACCATACAATAGAGCGAAAAAGTAATGTGAAGGACCTGGGAGTGATAATGTGAGAGGATCTCGCTATCAAAGACCACAATACTGTATTGACCGCATCGGCTAGGAAAATGATAGGATGGATAATGAGAACCTTCAAAACTAGGGATGCCAAGCCCATGATGATTCTCTTCAAATCGCTTGTTCTCTCTAGGCTGGAATGCTGCTGTACACTAACTGTCCTCTTCAAGGCATGCGAAATTGCTGACCTGGAGAGTGTACAAAGAACTTACAAGGCATACATAAGTACGATAAGACACCTAAATTACTGGGAACGGTTGAAGTCCCTTGATTTGTATTCCTTGGAACGCAGACGAGAGAGATACATGATAATATACACTTGGAAAATCCTAGAAGGATTAGTACCAAACTTGCACACGAAAATCACTCCCTATGAAAGCAAAAGACAGGCAGACAGTGCAACATCCTCCCAATAAAAAGCAAGGGTGCCACGAGTACACTGAGAGACACCACAATAAGTGTCAGGAGCCCAAGACTGCTCGACTGCCTCCCAGCATACGTAAGTCAGGCAGAGTAAAAACCAACAATCCTGCCAAACTGCAAATCTTGAGTGGCTTCTGTCTATTATCCTAGTACATTGTACAATCTTTATGGTAGTATATTCATTCAGTGGCTGAGTGGCACTGCCCAATAAACCTGACCTTCGGGACCAAATCTAAAATGAAAAATGTGTAAGTGTTGGTAGGTAAGATGTGGTGTATTGTGTCTTGTGCAGTGATGCGGCTAATAGCAGTGTGGTTTGGCACTTGGATGTGTTGAATTGCTGGGCTGAGCCACGTTTTCTAGGCACATTGGGGGGGGGGGCGGAACTTGGCATAGGGGACGGAACTTGGCATAGGGATGGGCCTTGGCATTGGGGCGGGCCTTGTCATAGGCACAGGGGGCGGGTCTTGCCTGATATGCATTGCATAATTAATAGCTTTCTTTTGTGTCTACTATTGTATTAAATCATTTAAACTAATTGTTTGTTTTGCACGAAGTAATTATCATTATTATTGTTATTATTATAATAGAGGCGGCGGACCTTGGTGTTGGAGACGAACCTAAACAAGGCAGCGCACCTTGGCATGAGGGTCGGGCCTAGACACGTGGCAGAAATTCTAGTAGAGTAAAGTAAAGGGGTTAAGAGACCTAAGGAGACAGAGAGGGTGACCTCAGGCTTGGCTCACAGCTTTTTGGAGCCGTTACTTTTTGTTAGTCTTTGTTAGGGTGGCGGGGAAGTGATCGTTGGGGGGTGGGGGTGGGTGCAGGTGGCCTCCCTCCACACACTGAGGTTGTTCTTGCATTCTCAGGCCCATACTAGCACAAGAACACCAGCAGCTCGCACTCCCTCACTCACCAGCGTAGTAGTATGTGGGTGGGCGAAGCATTACACGAGGTGAACGAAGCCATTTGAAAGTGTGTTGGGTGGTGGTTGCCTGGGGGGTAGGCCGGCGTGGTTGCAAGATGTTGCGAGGGAGCCACCTCAGCGGACCAAGACTGCCTGCCTCCCTCTCTTTCTACCCGCGCTCTCTTTACACCCTACTCGCGCCTGCTCTCCCTCCCATAGCTATCTTTGTGCGCCCTACTTGTTATTGGTCCTCCTATGCCTCCCCCTTACCACACCTCGACCTCTCACTGGTTTCTATAATAATATTTTCGTTTGCCTTTCTTGGGTCAGACTTCTCCAGTAACCGCTTGATCAGCTAAACTATTACTTCCCCTGGCCTGCAGGCCTAAATGGCAGTCACACCCTGGCTGATCCGGCAAATACTTTTCCAGTTTCCTCTTGAAGCCTTCTGCCTTTGTTTCAGCAATATTTATAAGTTCGTTAGCAGAAGGTCAGAGTCGTTGACTTCAGATGCAGTGTCGTTAATTGTGGCACCCCCTACTTTTCTCACTCCTGTCTTCCACTCCAGTAAGGGCCTATGGATCATAATTTTGTCAGGGTGTTGGGTTGGCGTGTTGATTAAGGTGGAGTTTGTCCTTGGGTAGATCCCTGTAGGGTGCCGGTCGAGTGGTGGTTGGCCAGCAAGATAAGGCGGCAGTGTACCCCGCCTTCTCACTTAAATCATTGGACCTGCAAGACTAAAACTTTTTATCCTATTACTCTCATTTTTGAACCCTCACTGAACACTTCGGATCATCTATGATGAACTTGAGTAGAATTTTATGTAAGGTTGGTTGTGTTGAGTGTTGCATGTGTGGGTGCGTGCGTGGGGTAGTGTCCTGGCAGAGGCGCGCGTGGCGGGCCTACAGTGTAGGTAGGTCGGTGTAGCGTTCGTACGCGGGAGAGGGCAGTGTGAGGTGCGCCGCCCAGCCGTGTGGAGGTAGGGCCGCCTCGTTCCCTTGTGCCGTCGCCACTGCTACCACCCGCTAAGTCTCTGCCTACACTAGTGAGCGTGTGTCCGTCTAGCTGGCTGGAGGCCGCCGCCGCTCTCCCTCCTCCTCCTCGCTTTATACCCCCACATCATCCTCTACAGTATTGCCGCACCATGGCTTCAACTCCTCTCTTTAGCAAGGGGCACTGCCCACCAGGCCTGCTTACACTAGCCAATCAGCAGGCCCATCGCCACCCATATACTCCACAGTTCATCATCACACATTGAACGATTGTGTTTAAAATGTTTTGAAAAAAGTGGTCAGTGTATTTCTAAATACTAATGTGAACACATTACAGTGATGAAACTTAACAATGTGTTATTTGTGACAAAGGCATAGATGGACATGGTGGTGGTGATATGGTGGTTGACACTACAAGCAGTAACTCTCAAGTGAAGGTGTATCATGTGTTTTACGTACTGTGATTGTTTAACTGTGTGTCTGAATGAGTGAGTGTGAGGAGGGAGAGTGGAAGAGCAGGATAGGATTGAACAAGGGAAGGGTTGAGGAGTGGGCCTTGGGTGGTAGTGACGGGTGAGTCGGGAGGCTGGTCTGGTGGGGAGTGGCAGGGACAGGACTGCTGGTCCCAGATAGGGGAGTTATTCCCACCACCTCCCCCCACATGGCTACCACTCCGCAACAACCAGACCCCCTCACTCCTCCACTTCTTCACCGACGTAGCAACCCTGCATATGAACGTAAATTGATGATATATGTTACTAAATTTATTGTATTTCAACCTTTTTGTACATGACTATTACCTCAATGACAGGTTTTTAAGCGATATTTCAGAACAATTTATAATAGCAAAAGATGTGCTGTTTACAATTTGATTCTGTTAACATTAAATTATATAGTAGTTGTTAAAGTTTAATGAAACATACCATCCCTCTATTACAAAGGATTACATAGTTGTCCGTGTAATTTCGTCAAATAAACTGATGAAGTAAAACTTCGCTAAATTGCCGGTAGTTACAAAGTTGTTGGTCACATCACCTGTTGATCGCATCACCTGTTGATCCAAAGCTGGTCGCATCAGTTACTGATCCAAAATTTAGTTACATAACCTCTTGCTACAAACGTTGCCACATGACAAAAAATTGTTGCTCATGTAGAAATTTATTTATTTATTTATTTATTTTATTTATTAATTTGAACATGATGCAGAGAAGTACGAAGGAATACAGTTATTAAAGTGCAACATGCCAAAGCCCCTTGTATGCAGAGCATTATGGGCAGGCTTAAGATTAACTAAGCAATGATATATTCAGTGGTAAAAACATTATTGTAAACAGATAACAATTTAGCACAAATGAGTATTACAAAGGCAGGTCATATGGTCATTTACTGTGCATTCAGTAGAATGGAGTATTCTGTTTGGTAATGTAATTAAAAAATAAAGTTTGGGTCACAGGTTAGACATTTATGAGATACAATAATGAGAAACATTTATGAGATACAATTATTCAGTTTTTATTGTTTTATTTATTATTTTATTATTTTATTTATTATTTTATTAATATAAAATTATTGTTCAGTATAGAAATTTTTTCACATTTAAGGCAGAAACGTAGTATTGTTATATTGAAATGTGGGTCACATTACAAATATTTTTCACATAACTTCAAAAATACATTGTTCGCATCACTGCAAAAAAAAAAAGTTGGTCATCACTGTACGAAGTTATTTTTGCACCACTGATAGAAAAAAATTGTTGATGCCATCATCTGTTATTGAAAACATACCCTGTTGTTGCTAGGCCGGTCACATCACTAGTGACACGTTAGCTACAACACCTGTTGATACGTTAGCTACAACACCTGTTGATACGTTAGCTACAACACCTGTTGATACGTTAGCTACAACACCTGTTGATACGTTAGCTACAACACCTGTTGATACGTTAGCTACAACACCTGTTGATACGTTAGCTACAACACCTGTTGATACGTTAGCTACAACACCTGTTGATACGTTAGCTACAACACCTGTTGATACGTTAGCTACAACACCTGTTGATACGTTAGTCACAACACCTGTTGATACACCACGTAACCTTTTGGTACATTAGTTAGCCATATTACCTGTCGATACGTTAGTTAACCACATAACCTGTTGATACATTAGTTAGCTATAACATCTGTTGGTAATCATTGATTACAGCAACTGATAAGTCACTGGTCACAATTGATAGTCCTTGGTAACAGTAATTCACAGTAATTTGCCACAGCTGTTGATAGCTATTTGTCACAACTGTTGATTGCTATTGGTCACAACTGTTGATATCTGCTGGTCGCAAGAATTGTCAATAGCTGTTTGGCACAACTGCCGATAGCCATTGGTCACAACACCTGTTGATAGTCATTAGTCACAGCTGTTGCTAATAAGCGTGCATAACACCTGTTGATGTTAGCCATTACACATGTTGATATTGGGCACCACAACTATTAATAATCATTGGGCACAATAGATGCTGATATTGGGCACGACACCTGTTGATAGTCATTGGGTATAACACCTGTTGATATTGAGCACAACACCTGTTGATAGTCATGGGGCACAACACCTGTTGGTAGTCATTGGGCACAATACCTGTTGATGGTAATTGGACACAACACCTGTTGATAGTCATTGGGTATAACACTTATCAAATTGATATTTAATTGGCACATGTTGATATTCACTGGGCACAACACCTATTGATATTTAATGGGCACGGCACGTTGATATTTTTGGGCACAATACATGTTGATATTAGGCACACGACCTGTTAATATTGGGCACATTACCTGTTGATCTTCATCAGGCATAACACTTGATATTCATTCATTGGGTATAACACCTGTTAATATTCATTTGTCACAATTAATGTTGATATTGGGAATAATATCTTCTTATGTTCTTATGTAACATTATTTAACTCGAATTTACAGATGGTTTTATGAATGTATATTTTTAACCATCCATAATGATTACATGAGAACATTATTATAGGCATACGACGGTGACATGTAATAAATTTTAAACCTAGGATAAGCCCACCCTAGCCAAACACGATGACACATTTCCTTTAGGGACATTACATTTTACTGTATATCTTATTAGGTATATTTACCATATTACCATTCAGCAAATAGTAATAATTGGGGTAATACGAAATTGAAAAACTGTAATTAGCAAGACAACTCTCAATATGAGAGCATTGTGTACAATGCCGAGATATTGATGAATACGACATGCAACAAACACTTGGGTATCAATATTTTGATAAATACTCAAGTGTTGCAGATGTCTTATTCATAAACTCACTCTAAAAGCTTAAATAGGAATACAACTCCCAGTAAATGCTCACAAATATTATTATTAGCTACTACATTCTAGAACATTCAGTAATTTGTACCCAGGCATTTCTTACTAGTTCAACATTGTTATAGCTGATATATAAGTGTCACTTTCCTCACTTTCTGCAACTTCTTTAATTTTGTACTGTACTATCTTGTGATTGTCTATAATGTGTTATTAATAGCCTTGATGTATAGAAGTCCATTCCAGTCTTAACTAGTATATATTTTATCACATGATAGTCGATGTTGACAACACTTGTTAATAGTTGGCCACAACACTTGTAATCGTCAATGGTCATGTGCCTTGTTAACACTAGCCAACAAAATTTAACATTTTTATCCAGTTCAAAAACCAAATAGGTTGTTTGAAGCTTTTTGATGCCTAATCACGAATATGAACTTGAGTGTATCACCTCACCTAAGTTTTTTTTTTTTTAATTTTGTGATCAATATTTTGGTTATTTAAGGTTGGGGTATCACAGTATATGTGTCACTTAACAATCACAGGTATTATGCATAGATATCAAGTATGGTGCATGCAAGTACAAAAACTTGTAATTTTTAACGTGAATTCATTTATATATATATATATATATATATATATATATATATATATATATATATATATATATATATATATATATATATATATATATATATATATATATATATATAAAATGTCGTGCCGAATATGTAAAACTGGTCAATTAGCAAGAACTCATTTAAAATTCAGTCCTTTCTAAAATTTTCTCTTATACGTTTGAAGATATATTTTTTTCATTAATGTTGATGAAAAAATTTATAATTTTGCACCAAAAGGAACTTAGAAAACTTACCTAACCTTATTATAACAAGCGCAATTTATTTTAGCCTAACCCAACTTAATATATTTTAGTTTTGTTTACAGTAATTTAATACTAAACAAACACAGTGAAATATATTTTTTTCGTTAGGTTCAGAATGATTTTGGCGAAATTATTGCATAAACAAATTTTCACTTGTCCTATATGGCAAGATGAGCGTTGCTATTTAAGCCAAGATCACAAGTTCTGCCTATTCGGCACGACATATATATATATATATATATATAATATATATATGTAATATATATATATAATATATATATGTAATATATATATATAATATATATATGTAATATATATATATAATATATATATGTAATATATATATATAATATATATGTAATATATAATATATATATATATAATATATATATAATATATATATGTCATATATATATAATATATATAATATATATATAATATATATATAATATATATATAATATATATATATTTATATAATATATATATATTTATATAATATATATATATATATATATATATATATATATATATATATATTATATATATATATATATATATATATATATATATATATATATATATATATATATATATATATATATATATATATATATATATATATATATATATATATATATATAATAGGAACTGTTGTAGGGACCCTCATCCTCAGAGAAAAGAATAAACTTGCTTCAGGGAAAACTCAAGATTCTCCCTGAAGCTGTTTGAGAATTTTCTCCTACCACCCCCTATATTATATATATATATATATATATATATATATATATATATATATATATATACAGGTAGTAGGTTGGTAGACAGCAACCACCCAGGGAAGTACTACCGTCCTGCCAGATGACTGTGAAACAAAAACCTGTAACTGTTTTGCATGATGGTAGGATTGCTGGTTTCTTTTTCTGTCTCATAAACACGCTAAGATAACAGGGATATCTTGCTACTCCTACTTACACTTTGGTCACACTTCACAGACACGCACATGCATATATATATATACATACATCTAGGTTTTTCTCCTTTTTCTAAATAGCTCTTGTTCTTTTTTATTTCTTCTATTGTCCATGGGGAAGTGGAAAAGAATCTTTCCTCCGTAAGCCATGCGTGTCGTATGAGGCGACTAAAATGCCGGGAGCAATGGGCTAGTAACCCCTTCTCCTGTATACAATTACTAAAAAAGAGAAGAAGAAAAACTTTATAAAACTGGGTTGCTTAAATGTGCGTGGATGTAGTGCGGATGACAAGAAACAGATGATTGCTGATGTTATGAATGAAAAGAAGTTGGATGTCCTGGCCCTAAGCGAAACAAAGCTGAAGGGGGTAGGAGAGTTTCAGTGGGGGGAAATAAATGGGATTAAATCTGGAGTATCTGAGAGAGTTAGAGCAAAGGAAGGGGTAGCAGTAATGTTAAATGATCAGTTATGGAAGGAGAAAAGAGAATATGAATGTGTAAATTCAAGAATTATGTGGATTAAAGTAAAGGTTGGATGCGAGAAGTGGGTCATAATAAGCGTGTATGCACCTGGAGAAGAGAGGAATGCAGAGGAGAGAGAGAGATTTTGGGAGATGTTAAGTGAATGTATAGGAGCCTTTGAACCAAGTGAGAGAGTAATTGTGGTAGGGGACTTGAATGCTAAAGTAGGAGAAACTTTTAGAGAGGGTGTGGTAGGTAAGTTTGGGGTGCCAGGTGTAAATGATAATGGGAGCCCTTTGATTGAACTTTGTATAGAAAGGGGTTTAGTTATAGGTAATACATATTTTAAGAAAAAGAGGATAAATAAGTATACACGATATGATGTAGGGCGAAATGACAGTAGTTTGTTGGATTATGTATTGGTAGATAAAAGACTGTTGAGTAGACTTCAGGATGTACATGTTTATAGAGGGGCCACAGATATATCAGATCACTTTCTAGTTGTAGCTACACTGAGAGTAAAAGGTAGATGGGATACAAGGAGAATAGAAGCATCAGGGAAGAGAGAGGTGAAGGTTTATAAACTAAAAGAGGAGGCAGTTAGGGTAAGATATAAACAGCTATTGGAGGATAGATGGGCTAATGAGAGCATAGGCAATGGGGTCGAAGAGGTATGGGGTAGGTTTAAAAATGTAGTGTTAGAGTGTTCAGCAGAAGTTTGTGGTTACAGGAAAGTGGGTGCAGGAGGGAAGAGGAGCGATTGGTGGAATGATGATGTAAAGAGAGTAGTAAGGGAGAAAAAGTTAGCATATGAGAAGTTTTTACAAAGTAGAAGTGATGCAAGGAGGGAAGAGTATATGGAGAAAAAGAGAGAAGTTAAGAGAGTGGTGAAGCAATGTAAAAAGAGAGCAAATGAGAGAGTGGGTGAGATGTTATCAACAAATTTTGTTGAAAATAAGAAAAAGTTTTGGAGTGAGATTAACAAGTTAAGAAAGCCTAGAGAACAAATGGATTTGTCAGTTAAAAATAGGAGAGGAGAGTTATTAAATGGAGAGTTAGAGGTATTGGGAAGATGGAAGGAATATTTTGAGGAATTGTTAAATGTTGATGAAGATAGGGAAGCTGTGATTTCGTGTATAGGGCAAGGAGGAATAACATCTTGTAGGAGTGAGGAAGAGCCAGTTGTGAGTGTGGGGGAAGTTCGTGAGGCAGTAGGTAAAATGAAAGGGGGTAAGGCAGCCGGGATTGATGGGATAAAGATAGAAATGTTAAAAGCAGGTGGGGATATAGTTTTGGAGTGGTTGGTGCAATTATTTAATAAATGTATGGAAGAAGGTAAGGTACCTAGGGATTGGCAGAGAGCATGCATAGTTCCTTTGTATAAAGGCAAAGGGGATAAAAGAGAGTGCAAAAATTATAGGGGGATAAGTCTGTTGAGTGTACCTGGTAAAGTGTATGGTAGAGTTATAATTGAAAGAATTAAGAGTAAGACGGAGAATAGGATAGCAGATGAACAAGGAGGCTTTAGGAAAGGTAGGGGGTGTGTGGACCAGGTGTTTACAGTGAAACATATAAGTGAACAGTATTTAGATAAGGCTAAAGAGGTCTTTGTGGCATTTATGGATTTGGAAAAGGCGTATGATAGGGTGGATAGGGGGGCAATGTGGCAGATGTTGCAAGTGTATGGTGTAGGAGGTAGGTTACTGAAAGCAGTGAAGAGTTTTTACGAGGATAGTGAGGCTCAAGTTAGAGTATGTAGGAAAGAGGGAAATTTTTTCCCAGTAAAAGTAGGCCTTAGACAAGGATGTGTGATGTCACCGTGGTTGTTTAATATATTTATAGATGGGGTTGTAAGAGAAGTAAATGCGAGGGTCTTGGCAAGAGGCGTGGAGTTAAAAGATAAAGAATCACACACAAAGTGGGAGTTGTCACAGCTGCTCTTTGCTGATGACACTGTGCTCTTGGGAGATTCTGAAGAGAAGTTGCAGAGATTGGTGGATGAATTTGGTAGGGTGTGCAAAAGAAGAAAATTAAAGGTGAATACAGGAAAGAGTAAGGTTATGAGGATAACAAAAAGATTAGGTGATGAAAGATTGAATATCAGATTGGAGGGAGAGAGTATGGAGGAGGTGAACGTATTCAGATATTTGGGAGTGGACGTGTCAGCAGATGGGTCTATGAAAGATGAGGTGAATCATAGAATTGATGAGGGAAAAAGAGTGAGTGGTGCACTTAGGAGTCTGTGGAGACAAAGAACTTTGTCCTTGGAGGCAAAGAGGGGAATGTATGAGAGTATAGTTTTACCAACGCTCTTATATGGGTGTGAAGCGTGGGTGATGAATGTTGCAGCGAGGAGAAGGCTGGAGGCAGTGGAGATGTCATGTCTGAGGGCAATGTGTGGTGTGAATATAATGCAGAGAATTCGTAGTTTGGAAGTTAGGAGGAGGTGCGGGATTACCAAAACTGTTGTCCAGAGGGCTGAGGAAGGGTTGTTGAGGTGGTTCGGACATGTAGAGAGAATGGAGCGAAACAGAATGACTTCAAGAGTGTATCAGTCTGTAGTGGAAGGAAGGCGGGGTAGGGGTCGGCCTAGGAAGGGTTGGAGGGAGGGGGTAAAGGAGGTTTTGTGTGCGAGGGGCTTGGACTTCCAGCAGGCATGCGTGAGCGTGTTTGATAGGAGTGAATGGAGACAAATGGTTTTTAATACTTGACGTGCTGTTGGAGTGTGAGCAAAGTAACATTTATGAAGGGATTCAGGGAAACCGGCAGGCCGGACTTGAGTCCTGGAGATGGGAAGTACAGTGCCTGCACTCTGAAGGAGGGGTGTTAATGTTGCAGTTTAAAAACTGTAGTGTAAAGCACCCTTCTGGCAAGACAGTGATGGAGTGAATGATGGTGAAAGTTTTTCTTTTTCGGGCCACCCTGCCTTGGTGGGAATCGGCCGGTGTGATAATAAAATAAAAAATAATATATATATATATATATATATATATATATATATATATATATATATATATATATTATTTAAAGACAAAATACATTGACAAAACATTCACAAAAATATGATACAAAGTAAAACAACATATAATATATATATATATATATATATATGTATGTATGTATAACAAAATCTAAATGTCCATACAGTCGTACAAATATATTTTCATCAGTTTTCACGCCTTTTCACTTGTTCAATAATGCTCTCCTGGACCGGTGTCCATTAGTAGTCTGCCATCAGTCTGATCGTCAGGTTCCCCTTGTATTTCTTCGTGGGGTTCTAATTCACAGAAACCACGCATGTTGAGTAAAACTAAGTTTCAGATTTGAATTCAGCGTGCCAAAATTAGTTAGAAACTATTTAATGCCAGCTGAAACCAGTGATCATAATCATTGGTCACATTATATATTGATGGTCATTGGTCATAAAACCTGTTATAGCTGTTGGTCATGACACACATGTTGGTCATTGGTCACAAGACCTGTTAATCATTGGTCACATAGACATGTTGAAAATGATTGTTCACATTCCCTGTTGATAATTCATTGATTGCATCCCACATACAATCATTAGTCACGACTTGTTGATAGTCATTGGCCACATGACCTGTTGATATCGGTTACATCACATGATTGTTGTTGGTTGCATCATCCATTGATAGACATTGGTCACATCACTCTTTGATACTTATTGATCACACCACCCTTTGATAGCTATTGTTCACATCATCTGGTGGTAGTCCATGACTATTCATTCACCTTGTTACCAGCGTACATCAGGACTACTGCTAAAACAAGGGTGGAAGTCTTCAGGAGAAAATGGGATCATGCCTTCTGCCAAATGCCAGATCAGCCAGGCTGTGATGGATAAGTGGGCCATAGGGCTGCCAACACCAACAGCCTAGGTGAAGAGACACTACAGAAAATATACAAATGACCCGCACATAAAAGAGAGGAGCTTATGACGACGTTTTAGTCCGACTTCGACCATGTGCGGGTTATTTGTGTATCGTTCCAGTCACGGTATTGTGCCTTTTTATGTTAACACTACAGAAAAGCCTGTCCCCATATCAAGCTGAGAAGGAAAACTCTTGAAACCAGTCACAGTTATATTGCAGGTCGTCAGTAACATTAACTTTTGATAGTTAATGGTCTCATCTGTTGATAGTCATTCCTCACATGACCCGTTGATAATTTTTTGGTCTCATGACTTGTTGATTATTTTTTGGTCTCATCGCTGCACAGCCATTCATCACATCATCTATTAATAGCCATTGGCCATCATCACCTGTTGATGAAAACAGTTTATTACATCATATGATGAGGCAATTTTAGGTCTCAAAAGCTTTTGGAATAATTGGACCACTTTGGATTTGTCTCCATCCCAACCCTCTGTATTCTTCACGTGTATTTTTCAGTATGGTTACTCGTACAGGTCAGGTTAGGTTAGATTGTTGGAAAGGCAACCTAACTGCCTCAAATATGACGTGAAGAATGAAAGCCCTAAAATTGCCTGGGTAGGGGAGAATATTTGTGTTGTCCAAATTAGAGCTGCTGATGAATAAGTTGCATGTTCAACCCTTGTATGTCTTATTGCTGAAATGTTTCATCTGTGTAACAAGCTTCTTCAGTCGAATACAGGTGAATGCGCCAGTGGAGACAATAGAAGTAATTTTGAGGTGCTCAATCCCTCGGTCTTGATTGTTGATAGTCTCATATTTGATGGTACACAGTACTAACAAGTTGATTAATAAGACACATTCAACACTTAGGTATCTTATTGGTAAAATATTTATCCTGCACAGTAGGTTTCTTCAGTCGAGTAAAGGTGAATACAGCTTAATATTAAAGATAAAGTAGCAAAAGTAGTTTTGAGGTGATCAGTCTCTCAACCATGATAGGTGGTGGTCAGTCTCTCAGCCTAAAGCAAAGGCATGCAGCCAGACCTGAAACAGAAGTGAATTGTAGCAGCTGGAGTTATGTTAAGTAAAAGGACACAAGTGCAACTAATGTGACATTTTATTGTGGCAACGTTTCACTCTCCATTGTCACATTAGTTACACTTTGTGTCCTTTTGCCTAACATATTGTTGGTAATTCTACCAACAGTAATACAAGGTGGAGTTATGTCACAGGTGAGTGTGGCCCACTACAGGAAATAGATATGCTGAGCAGATGTTTAGCAAAGAAGCTGCAGAAGACTTCCCTGTACTAAGATACCATGGTGTTACTGTATAAGACAAGTACCATTTTATTGATAGTATACAATTCCAACAAGAAAAAAAAGGAACACATGGGTATCTTAATTGATGAAATGTTTCACTTGTACATCAAGCTACTTCAGTCAAATACAGTCGAATATAACCCTGAAGACAGTACAAGAAGTAATTTTAAAGTGATCAGTCCCTCAGCCTTGATAGATGGTAGTCAGTCCCTCAGATCAACCAGGCTGTGATGGATATGTGGGACAACAGGCCTCCAGCAGCAACAGCCTGGTTGATCAGGCAAGCACTAGAAGAGCCTGGCCCGTGGCCCGGCTCTGAGAGTAGTTAAACTCTTGAAACTTCAAAGGTACTATATCAGCCTAAAGCAGGCAAAACATTTTTTCAATAAAGATACACAAGTGTTACACATGTCTTATTCATCAACTTGTAGGTACAATACAGTACAGCATCTCCTCACTTAACAATGGAGGTTCATTCCTATGATCACATTGGTAAGTGAATTCATCGCTAAGTGTGTGGCATACTATAATAGTAGTGGGTTTGTCAGCCATCTTTGATATTGTTTTAATATCATCTTTGCACCATTTATAACATTTCTGGTGTATGTATTTTTAAATGTTTATACAGTAGTGCATTGTATATTGTAATAAACGGAATAGAGGAAATCAGCTCTAATATGCATTATTTAGGTATGCATACTGGTCAGAGAGCCCGTTGTAAGTCTGAGTCGTCGGTAAAAGAATACGTCGCTAAGTGAGGAGAGGCTGTATTGTATTCCATCAATAATATAAAACTTGTCAAACACAGGAAGCCATGGTGTCTTGGTACAAGGAAAGACATTTTCAACTCCCTTTCTAACAACTGTTTATTATGACTTCCACTGGTGGACCCACACTCACCTGTGATGTCAACTTCAGTTGCTGCACCTCACTAATGCTACAGTATATAAGGTCATGTAAACTCTTCCTGTGCAACACCCACTTATCAAAGGAGGTTCCAAGATTCAGTGAGGGACTCAATATAAGAACATAAGAACGAAGGAACACTGCAGAAGGCCTACTGGCCCATGCGAGGCAGGTCCAAGTCTCCTACCGGCTTAAGCCAATGCACCCAACCTAGTCAGGTCAGGTCACATTGACTTAAGGGAGGAACACGGCAACCGACCTGGTAGCTCAAGCTATCAGGTCCAACTCACACCCACCCACATCCACTCATGTATTTATCCAACCTATTTTTAAAGCTACACAACGTTCTGGCCTCTATAACTGTACTCGGGAGTTTGTTCCACTCATCCACAACTCTATTACCAAACCAGTACTTTCCTATATCCTTCCTGAATCTGAATTTTTCCAACTTAAAACCATTGCTGCGAGTCCTGTCTAGGCTAGATATTTTCAGCACACTATTTACATCCCCTTTATTTATTCCTGTCTTCCATTTATACACCTCAATCATATCACTCCTAATTCTACGTCTTTCTAGAGAGTGCAGATTCAGGGCCCTTAGTCTGTCCTCATAGGGAAGGTTTCTGATACATGGGATCAACTTTGTCATCCTCCTTTGTACATTTTCCAGAGAATTTATATCCATTCTGTAATACGGTGACCAAAACTGTGCAGCATAATCTAAATGAGGCCTAACCAAGGATGTATAGAGTTGAAGAACAACCTGAGGACTCCTATTATTTATGCTTCTTGATATGAAGCCAAGGATTCTATTAGCTTTATTGCGAACACTTATGCACTGTTGTCTTGGTTTCAGATTACTGCTAACCAGAACTCCTAAATCTTTTTCGCAATCCGTAATATTAAGATCTACATTATTTAGTTTATATGTGGCATGGTTATTGTCCTGTCCAACATTTAGAACTTTGCATTTGTCTATATTAAACTGCATCTGCCACTTCTCCGACCACTGCATCAGTCTATTCAAATCTTCCTGGAGTGCTCGAATGTCCTCGTCAGAATGAATTCGACGGCCTATTTTGGTGTCATCGGCAAACTTGCCGATGTCGCTCTTTATGCCCTCATCTATGTCGTTTATGTAGATTGTGAACAGCAGGGGGCCCAACACTGACCCCTGTGGAACACCGCTCGTGACGCTTCCCCACTCTGATTTCTCCCCATTTATGCAAACTCTCTGCTGCCTATTTGTCAACCATGCCTTTATCCAGGAAAAAATTTCTCCTCCTATTCCATGGGCCTTAATTTTCCTCAATAGTCTCTGATGTGGGACCCTGTCAAAAGCCTTACTGAAGTCCATATACACAATATCATATTCATTACCATGATCTACCTCCTCAAATACCTTAGTGAAAAAAGTTAATAAATTCGTAAGGCAGGAATGCCCCTTTGTAAAACCATGCTGAGATTCGTTGATTAATTTATGCTTTTCAAGGTGGCTACGAACTGCCTCGGCAATTATTGATTCCATAAATTTTCCCACTATGGAGGTTAGGCTTATTGGTCTATAGTTCGAAGCTAAGGACCTGTCACCTGTTTTGAAAATAGGTATCACATTTGCCATTTTCCACTTATCTGGCACCATGCCAGTTCGTAGTGATATGTTGAAAAGATTAGCCAAAGGTGTGCTAAGCTCCTCTTTACATTCCTTTAGAACCCTTGCATACAGTTCATCAGGGCCTGGGGATTTGTTAGGTTTTAATTTATCAATTTGCCTAAGGACCATGTCACTTGTGACCCTAATCGTGCACAGTTTATTATCGTCCTGTTCTACATAATTTATCATTACTGGAATATCGCTGGTATCCTCCTGTGTAAAAACTGAGAGGAAGTATGTGTTAAAAATTCTACACATTTCCTTATCACTGTCAGTGAGCTGACCCGAGGAACTTTTGAGTGGGCCTATCTTGTCCCTGATCTTACTTCTGTATACCTGAAAGAATCCTTTTGGGTTAGTCTTCGATTCTCTTGCAACTTTAACCTCATAATCTCTTTTTGCTTTTCTAATTCCCTTTTTTATTTCTCTCTTTAACTGAATATATTGATTTCTTAATTGCCCCTCTCCTCTTTTGATTTGCCTATATATGCCTCTCTTTTGACCAATCAGATATTTTAATCTATTGTTCATCCATTTAGGATCATTTTTGTTTGATCTGATTTCCCTATTTGGAACATAATTTGACTGAGCAGCTAGAACTATGCCCTGGAAAGCATCATATCGGCAACCATCGCCACCTACCTGACCCTTAGTCAGGTCATTCCAGTTCAGCCCACCTAAGTAATTTTTCAGTCCTATGAAATCAGCCAAGCGAAAGTCAGGGACGGATACTTGATTGCCATTATTAGGGGAATTCCATGATATATTAAAACTGAGTGATTTGTGATCACTTTCCCCAAGCTCATCATTAACCTCAAGATTATTAATTAGTGTTTCCCTACTGGCAAGAACCAAGTCAAGGAGGTTATTTCCCCTAGTTGGCTCTGTCACAAACTGTTTTAAAAAACAATCCTGGATCGTATCAAGAAAGTCACCTGACTCTAAATTTCCTGTCAAATTGCTCCAGTCTGTCTGTCTATAGTTGAAATCTCCCATTAGCACAACATTTTCGTATGTAGATGCCTTACGAATTTCGTCCCATAGAAGTTTACTGCACTCCCTATCAAGATTTGGGGCCCTGTAAATCACACCCAAAATTAGTTTTTCTCGGCCCTCGAGAAGCTGTAACCAAACAGATTCAGTGGCTGACGCTTCTAATTTAATATCTTGTCTAACACAACAATTTAAATTGTCTCTGACATACATCGCTACTCCACCACCTTTCCTGTTGACCCTGTCAGTGTGGAATAATTTATAGCCTTGTATGTGACATTCAGAGGGCATCTCTATCTTTCAGATTGAGCCAGGTCTCTGTTATAGCAATAATATCTATGTTTCCTGCACTTGCAATTAATCTTAGCTCATCTATCTTATTTCTTACACTCCTGCTATTAGTATAGTAAACCTTAAGGGAGCTAGTCCCTTGCTGCCCTCTGCTGTCCCCCTTTGTTTGCTGACCTGATCTATTGTCTTTATTTATAACTTCATGCTGAATGCCTTTTATACATTTACTCTTTCCAACCCTAGTGTTGCAACCTGCTTGTTTCCCACACACACCCATACCTCTATCTTCCATCAGTTTAAAATCATAGGCATTTCACCAATGGCCTTCTCAATCGAGTCTGCAAGTGCTACCACCCCTGCCCCAGAGAGATGTACCCCATCCCTTGCATACATATCATGTTTGCCATAGAAGTTGTTCCAGTTGTCAATGAATGGGATTGCAAGTTCCTTGCAGTATCTGTCTAGCCAGCAATTTACACCAATTGCCCTAGACAACCATTCATTTCCTACTCCCCTTCTAGGCAAGATGCTACATATGATTGGGATCCCTCCCTTAGACTTAATGAAATCTATAGCTGACCTGTACTTATCTAGCAGCTCTTCTCTCCTACCCTTCCCAATATCATTTCCACCAGCACTGAGACAGATAATGGGCTTGTTCTCATTACCTGACATGATATTATCCAGCCTGTTGACAATGTCCTCAACACCAGCTCCAGGGAAGCACACTCTATCTCTCATCTTCTTATTCCTATTACAAAAAGCACGGTCAATATATCTTACCTGAGAGTCACCAACCACAAGAATGTGCTTACCTCCATTAGCAGGGGCAGTAGTACCCTTACCTTCACTGGCCACTGAAGTACATTCATCCTGAAGAACAGAGAAGCGATTTCCTACCTTCAGATCTTCACTCTTAACTTTCCTTACTCTGATGCGCCTCCCATTACTGTGAACCACTCGCCACTTGTAGCAGGTGCTGGGCTGCACCTCACTGCTGGTAGCCGTTGCTACCTCCCCAACTACAGCCTCCTCACAGCGAGAGACAGACTGCACCTCACTGCTAGAAGCCTCATTTCCCACAACTCCAGCCACCTCACACTCTCTCCCAGACCCATTGAGGTGGACCTTCAGCCTCCTAATCTCCTCCTGGAGAAGCAAGACCTCCTCCTTCAACTCCCCAACCTCAATTTTTAAAACACTGCAGAAGCAAGCCATGCTTTGTAACCGTCCACGCTAATCCCCAAAGCAGCTCAGGGTCTGTGACCTCACGTGACGACTGACCACTGAAGGAATTCTACTTGTTCTCCCTTTCCCTGGATCAAAATTGATTGTATCCCAATTTTCAAGTGATGAATGACATCTGAATGTTACACTTTTCACTCTGGTCATATGCCTCTGCTTTAGGTCACGGAACTGATCACTCCAAATTTTTTCCAGTGTTATATTCGAGTGAAGCAACCTGCTGTGCAGGCAGATGTTTTGGCAATAAAGATTCCCAAGTGATGTACATGTTCATTTTATTCATCAAGTGGTCAGTCCTCCAGCCTAAGGCAGAGGCATGTAGCCAGACATTATACTGGAACGAAAGTTTGGTGTAGTAGCTGGAGTTGACATCACAGGTGAGCTGGGCCCACTAGTGGTAGTAGGTCATGCTAAACAGTTGTTTAGCAAATTAGTGAAGACTTTCCATGTACCGAGATACAGTACCATAGTGTTGCTCTGTTAAACAGGTATCATATTGTTGATATTTTACAATACCGATGAGTTGAAGAATAAGACGTGCAACATAATTGAGTATCTATTACCTTTGATGAGTTTCGAGTCTCTCTCTACCGCCAGAGCCTGGCTGTGGGCCAGGCTCTTCTAGTGCTTGCCTGGTCAGCCAAATTGTTGCTGCTGGAAGTCCACTGCTCCACATATCCATCACAGCCTGGCTGATCTGGCACTTGGTGAAGATACTTGTCCAGTCTCCTCTTGAAGGCTTCTACACTTGTACCAGCCATGTTTCTGATGTCTTCTGGTAAAATGTTGAAAAATCTTGGGCATGAATGCTAAGGTATTTTTGTCTGTGCAATAGGATTCTTTATTGTAATATGCGCAAATGTAATAGTGATGCAGTAGAAGTAGAAATTTTGAGGTGACCAGTCCCTCAGCTTTGATGTGAGGTGGTCAGTCCCTCAGCTTTGATGTGAGGTGGTCAGTCCCTCAGCTTTGATGTGAGGTGGTCAGTCCCTCAGCTTTGATGTGAGGTGGTCAGTCCCTCAGCTTTGATGTGAGGTGGTCAGTCCCTCAGCTTTGATGTGAGGTGGTCAGTCCCTCAGCTTTGATGTGAGGTGGTCAGTCCCTCAGCTTTGATGTGAGGTGGTCAGTCCCTCAGCTTTGATGTGAGGTGGTCAGTCCCTCAGCTTTGATGTGAGGTGGTCAGTCCCTCAGCTTTGATGTGAGGTGGTCAGTCCCTCAGCTTTGATGTGAGGTGGTCAGTCCCTCAGCTTTGATGTGAGGTGGTCAGTCCCTCAGCTTTGATGTGAGGTGGTCAGTCCCTCAGCTTTGATGTGAGGTGGTCAGTCCCTCAGCTTTGATGTGAGGTGGTCAGTCCCTCAGCTTTGATGTGAGGTGGTCAGTCCCTCAGCTTTGATGTGAGGTGGTCAGTCCCTCAGCTTTGATGTGAGGTGGTCAGTCCCTCAGCTTTGATGTGAGGTGGTCAGTCCCTCAGCTTTGATGTGAGGTGGTCAGTCCCTCAGCTTAACCCCTTGACTGTTGCAACCCTCAAATTAAAAGACCTCTCAGTGTCACAATTAAAAAAAAGACAAAGAATTTTTTTGAAGGATAATGACACCAAAATTGCAAGATATGATGAAAAACTTATGGAATTACTATACTGGTGTGAAATTGAAGGTCAGGGAGCACTTTCCACAGCTACAATTTTGCCTATTTTGAGGCCTATTTTTAGCTAATTCCAGTACTCAAATTGGTCCAGTTCTTGGCTGTTTTGCCTTCCATAATATTGATTGAGAGCTAGAAAGAGCCCATTCAAGTATCAGAACTACCCTATAAAATGCCTAGAAATTGGTGATTTGGCCACTTTTTAAGTCCTCAAAATCCAGTTTAAACAGAGTCCAACACAACCACTGTAGGTATTCTATCCACTAAAGCAGCTTTTTTTTCTGTTCATTAATAACATCTTCAGGCCTCTCATGCTTGACATTTGCCCTCCATTTTAAATCCATCGTGACAAAAAAAATCTATTTCTCAGTCAATAAAGTATGACCAAGAATGCTTAGTCATAGTTTAGAGTCTGAATAGTTGAAGCAGATCTAGTAAAAATCCATGAAACAAACTGTTCTGGTCCATCATTTGAGACCAAGAAATATCCAAACTCGAGGTCAGAAGTTAGCTGTTCCTATCATCCACTGCAAGTTGCATGATAATTTAATTCTCACCCTTTTTACCACAGGGTTGGCACTAGAAGCTTTCTTGGGGCCCATGGTCACTTATTTTCCAGAAACAGCACCGAAAACACTGTAATAATACGAAATATTCCGAGTGTATGCTTGAATGTTACCGCGGAGGCTAGCTGGTAAACAATGGGACGGGTGGCACATGTGAGGCTGGCTGAGGGCCCACATTGGACGCGTCTCGGACGAAGTTCACTGAGCGGGTTTTTGTCTACTATGCGGGGCAAAATTTCAGCGAACAAAGCGTTCGCTATGCGGATTGTTCGCTATGCAAGGCGTTCGCTATATATATATATATATATATATATATATATATATATATATATATATATATATATATATATATATATATATATATATATATATATATATATCACACACACACACACACACACACACAAAACAACCACTCTGAAAGAATAGAGAAATTCCAAGCGCTTTCGTGACTACTCACATTATCAAGGAACTATGAAAGTGAAGTATCCAAGGAAGCTATATAAGGGGTCCGGCCAGCACCTCACTATCAGATCCCACAACGGTTAAACACGTGACACGCGGCGAGCCAACTTGGATAGGTCCTTTGCACAACTCACCCCCAAGCTATTCTACCCAAGAAAATTTAAAAATTATTTGTCCAGCGTATTATTAAATTCTTCCCAAATTCTATTAATTATAAATGGATCTAATTTATATAAACCAAAGGAAATATTCATATTATTGTCAAAACTGCTTTTTATGAAACAAGATTCAATTATATTCCTTTCGACCATGGACTTGCTTGATACTACTTTCTCAACTTTTTGAAAATCAATTGGATGGTTAAAATCTCTTACATGAATAAAAAGAGCATTGGAATCTTGTCCAGTTCTAATGCTATATTTATGTTGTTTTAATCTTAGTTCGAGATTTTTACCAGTTTGACCGTAATAAACTTTATCGCAAATTTTACAAGGAATCTTATAGACACATCCATCAGCATTTTGGGGGGAATTCTTTATCAAAAGTTTTTTTACTGTATCAAGATTTTTGAATACAACTTTAATATTAAAAGTCTTAAGAAGAGAAGGCATATCAACCAAGTTTTCATGGTAAGGGAGAACCAACATATTTTTAGTTGAATAAGGCTGGTTGCCCCTTTTTGGATTATAAAAAGTGTTTCTAGCAACTTTAAAAGATTTATCAATTACATTTCTTGGGTATTTTAAATCATTACCTATTTCATAAATTTTGGATATTTCCTCATCTATGAACTCAGGACTACAAATTCGTAAAGCTCTCAGAAACATTGATGAGAAAACAGATTGTTTAAGTCTTATGATACACTTAATAACAATAAAAATTTGCGCCTTACTAAAGCAGACAAAATAAATGCAATAGTAATTATGAAAGAAAATGATTACCAAGAAAAAATGAATAATCTCTTAGATGATACTGAAACCTATTCTAAACTTAGGAAAAATCCCCTAGAAACCGTTAACAGCAATTTCAATAAAACAATAAAACTTCTACTGAAAGGCAAAGATGAATTAGTCAAACAATTTACTTCCACTAATCCATCTTTACCTTACATATATGGACTAATAAAAACACACAAACCAGGGAATCCAGTCAGACCAATTATTAGCTCCATAGGATCAGTTTCATATAAATTATCCAAATGGCTTGTTGATATTTTGAGCCCTATTGTTGGCAAAATTTCTAACTTCAATGTTAAAAACAACATAGACTTGGTTGATAAATTAAGCTCCTTGACTGACTTAAATGATTTTAACATGGTTAGTTTTGATGTTACTTCCTTGTTTACGAAAGTTCCTGTTGATGATTTATTAAGTTTCTTATCTGAAGAACTCATTAACTATGATTTACCATTGCCAGTTCCTACTATCATTAAACTTATTAAACTTTGCATTGTTGATGCAAAATTTGTATT